>NW_021274278.1:90463-111286 GCF_002162155.2 Triticum dicoccoides
GGCAGCGGCGGAGCGGGGGAGGGTGCGGTGGGTCGTCGGCGGTGGTGGAGCTAGCGGGGGAGGGTGCGGGGGGGGGGGATCGAGATCGAGATGAAGGGGGATAGCGATCGAGATTTAAAAATATTCATCAAATTTGAAAAAATATTCATGAATTCGAAAAGTGCCCATGAAATTTAAAAATATTCATGAGTTCAAATTTGATATCGTACGCCTTATAGGTCATCAGGTTGTGCTCGGCGCCCTATGACAAGGTGAATATGAGTTGTTCTTCCGCGGAAGAATCTTCATGTAAAGGGTACGATAGAAGTTTCTGCTTGAACCAACGCTAGAAACATGAGTTGTGCTCTTTACTAGTTTAAACAACGAGTGAAACGCGTGAATCTTGAAGTAAAAAAAATAAATATATATACTAATGGTGCACCGGGTATTAGTGCGCCATTACTAGTTTAAACTAGTAATGGCGCACTGTGAAACGATGCGTCATTAGTAGTTTTGCAAAAAAAAAATTACAGTAATGGCGCACTGTCTGCTTGGTGCGCTGGCGCACTTCGACCTGATGCGCCATTAGTATGTATGAAAAAATGGAAAAAAATAATTTAATACTAGTGGCGCACCCAGTTTCTGGTGCGCCATTAGTGTCTTCCACACTAATGGCGCATCACCAACCGGTGCGCCATTAGTATATAGTAGTGGCGCACTGCTTCCATGGTGCGCCATTAGTATCAATCCTATCTATAGCCCTTTTCCTAGTAGTGCTTCTTTCTTTGGGAAGGTGGCATTCGGTTTTTTTCTTTTATTTTCTTCTATATTTTTTGATGTTTTAGTTTCTTGTTCACTTATATATATTTTTTTAAAAAAATCAAATTTATTAATACTTTTGAATTTATGGAAAATAAATAAAGTACTATTTTTTTAAAAAATAATTGTTTTATTCAAAATTATGTGCATTTTTTAAAAATGCACGAAGATTATTTTCTTATATTTGTGAAAATTTATCAAATTACATCAACACAATTGAAGTCCGGGAATATTTTTGAAATTTTTTGACATTTAAAAAAAAAATCTTTGATAATTGTCCCCAATTCTTGATTGAAAGAGACACCAAAGGCCTCTACCCTCCCTCTCTATCTATCCAAGAGATGGAAGGGTAGAGCTTTTCTTTGGTTTTTTGATCTTTTCGTCAAAGAGTTGAAGTCCATCCGAACCCTCCAATGCAGAAATATGAGGAGAGCAAAGCGCCAATGGCGCGTGAAGCGCATGCGGAAGGGGCACGGAGAAATAAAGAAGTGTGGGGGGAGAAACAGCCAAGCTCATTCCCTTCGCTTCATGGGCCAAAAGTAGTGCTTTGTTTCCTGGCCACAATTAAAATAGATGGCAAGTGCCTGATCGCTACGGCTCCGGTAGGTTGCGTTCCCTTAACCAAGCCACTGCCTATGAGTCGCCAAAAACTCATGAACAGTTTTTAAAATCAATGAGTAGTTTTGTACTCATGAAGAATTTCAAAAATTATGAACTTTTCTTAAATTCATGAATGTTCTAAAATTTTATGAATATTTTTTTAGTTCAGATAAAAATATAAATCTTGAATGCTTAATTTATTCTTAAATTGCTTTAATAGAATGTTGGTTTTGGTACTGCTATGTGGAACCACAACCGGAAAATGGGCATACGCCGACGGCCAAAGCTATGCCTACGGCTGCCGTTGGCCTAGTTCGACATATGCCGACAGCCCAGTCCTGGCCGTTGGCTTAAACTGGCCGTCGGGTTACATGGACCTATGCTGACGGCTGCCGTCGGCACAGAACGGCCATCGACCTAGCCGCAGACATGCCGACAGCAGCCGTCGGCATAGATAGGCCGTCGGTATAACTGTGGGCCCGGCAACCCCACCGGTGACTAGTGGCTAACACCGTCAAACCTATGCCGACGGTCTGGACGGGCGGCCGTCGGCATATCTCCGCATGCCACGTCACCGATCCGCGGCGAAGGTATGCCGACGGCAGCCGTCGGCATATCTGCCACGTCACCGATCCGCGGCATGGCGCCCATCAGAACTCTGCCGTATCTATGCCGACGGCTTTGCCGTCGGCATAGCTATTTTTTACATACTTATTTTTCATATGTTTTAATGCTTTTCTTACATACGTTTTTTTGCATATGTTTTTATGCTTTTTAGAAAATATGTGTTCATGCTTTTTTATGTATTATATGAATATATATGTAGTTTGTAATTTTTCCATATATTACGAATATATATATATATATATATATATATATATATATAGTTTGTATTTTTTTGAGCACATTAATAATATGCTGTCATGTTCTTTTGAATATAGGTCCTTAAATTTTATTAAAATCAAAAACAGCTATGCAATAGAAGTTGAGTGGCGGTTGCAAACGCCCGGCACCCATCTCCGGAGTGTGACCCCCTCACGTCCACGGTGTGCCCCCCTCACGGACGGCACCGCCGCCGGCATTTGGAGGGCGGAAACAGCCGCATCGGGTCTATACGGAGGGGACGTTGCTCTCAAGTGTTTCTATGGGATGACCTACCACAACCGGGTGGTGTTGTGGCATGTTCGAAGAGGCAGCACGCATCTCCGGGGCGTGGCCCCCCTAACGGACGGCACCGCCGCCGGCACCTGGAGGGGGAAAACGGAGGCATCGGGTCTACACGGAGGGGATGTAGATGTTGCTCCTAGGTGTCCCTCTGAGCTGACCTTACACAACCGGGTGGAGAGGTCCACTGTTCAAAACCCGCCCGTGAAAAGTCAAAGGGCTAGATCTCGTGGTCAATCGCTCCAGGGTTAGGCGGGACGGGGGCCCTGAGGGGGTAGCAATGCCACCGGAGCGTCGCACTGGCCCCTCATACATGCGGGGTAGTGTGGTGGCATGTCCAAAGAGGCGGCATGTGTCTCCGGGGTTTGGCCCCCCTTACGGACGGCGCCACTGCCGGCACCTGGAGTGGGGAAACGGACGCGTCGGGTCTACACGGAGGGGATCTTGCTGTGGGTCTGGCCCGGTTGTTGCTCCAAAGTGCTCCCATGGGCTGACCTAACACAATCGGGCGGGGAGGTCCGCTGGTCAAAGCCCGTCCGTGCAAAGTCAAAGGGCTAGATCTCGTGGTCAAATGCTACAGGGTTAGGCGGGACGGGGCCCTGGGGGGGTGGTAGCAATGCCACTGGAGCGTTGCACCGGGCCCTCATACATGTGGGGTGGTGTGGTGGCATGTCCGAAGAGGCGGCACGCGTCTCGGGGGCGTGCCCCCCCCCCCCTCACGGACGGCGATGACACGGTAGTAGACGTTCTGTGGTAACGATGCGGCGTGAATATTTTTAAATACTCGGAGCGCGATAAAATCATGAGTTTTTTTGCATGATGTGGGAACATGTGCTATAGGAACGATGGTATTTTTTCATAATTTTTGGTTATGGTCAAGTATCCAAGAAAATCCCTCTACGCGGATTGCCCTTCGCGCGTCTACGGCTGTGGCCGGCGGCCTACGGGGGCTAGCATGCCTCCAAATCTTGCGTAGGCAGCCTCTCACAAGTCTGGAAGTGTTGTGGCGGTTGCAAACGCCCAACACGCGTGTCCGGGGTGTGCCCTCCCTCACGGATGGCGCCGCTGCCGGCACTTGGAGTGGGGAAACGGACGCGTCGGGTCTACACGGAGGGGATCTTGCTATGGGTATGGCCCGGTTGTTGCTCCAAAGTGTTCCTATGGGCTGACCTAACACAACCGGGTGGGGAGGTCCGCTGGTCAAAGCCCGTCCGTGGAAAGTCAAAGGGCTAGATCTCGTGGTCAAACGCTACAGTGTTAGGCGGGACGGGGGTCCTGGGGGGGTAGCAATGCCACTGGAGCATCGCACCGGGCCCTCATACATGCAGGGTGGTGTGGTGGCATGTCCGAAGAGGCGGCACGCGTCTCCGGGGCATGGCCCCCCCTCACGGACGGCGATGACACGGTAGTAGACGTTCTGCGGTAACGATGCGGCGTGAATATTGTTAAATACTCGAAGCGCGATAAAATCATGAGTTTTTTTGCACAACGTGGGAACATGTGCTATAGGAACGATGGTGTTTTTTCATATTTTTTGGTGATGGAGAAGTATCTCAAAAATTCCCTCTACGCGGATTGCCCTTCGCGCGTCTATGGTTGTGGCCGGCGGCCTACGGGGGCTAGCATGCCGCCAAATCTTGCGTAGGCGGCCTCTCACAAGTCTGGAAGTGTTGTGACGGCTGCAAACACCGGCACGCGTGTCCGGGGTTTGCCCCCCCCCCCCGCGGACGGCGCCACCGCCGGCACCTGGAGGGGGGAAACGGACGCGTCGGGTCTACACGGAGGGGATCTTGCTGTGGGTCTGGCCCGGTTGTTGCTCCAAAGTGTTTCTATGGGCTGACCTAACACAACCGGCGGGGAGGTCCGCTGGTCAAAGCCCGTTCGTGCAAAGTCAAAGGGCTAGATCCCGTGGTCAAACGCTACAGGGTTAGGCGGGACGGGGGCCCTGGGGGGTAGCAATGCCACCGGAGCGTCGCACCGGCCCCTCATACATGCGCGATGGTGTGGTGGCATGTCCGAAGAGGCGGCACGCGTCTCCGGGGCGTGGCCCCCCCTCACGGATGGCGATGACACGGTAGTAGACGTTCTGCGGTAACGATGTGGCATGAATATTATTAAATACTTGGAGCGTGATAAAATCATGAGTTTTTTTGCACGATGTGGGCACATGTGCTATAGGAACGATGGTATTTTTTCATAATTTTTGGTGATGGAGAAGTACCCGAAAAATTCCCTCTACGCGGATTGCCCTTCGCGTGTCTACGGCTGTGGCCGGCGGCCTACGGGGGCTAGCATGCCGCCAAATCTTGCGTAGGCGGCCTCTCACAAGTCTGGAAGTGTTGTGACGGTTGCAAACGCCCGGCACGCGTGTCCGGGGAGTGCCCCCCCCCCCTCGCAGACGGCGTCGCCACCGGCACCTGGAGGGGGGAAACGGACGCGTCGGGTCTACACGGAGGGGATCTTGCTGTGGGTCTGGCCAGGTTGTTGCTCCAAAGTGTTCCTATGGGCTGACCTAACACAACCTGGCGGGGAGGTCTGCTGGTCAAAGCTCGTCCGTGCAAAGTTAAAGGGCTAGATCCCGTGGTCAAATGCTACAGGGTTAGGCGGGACGGGGGCCCTGGGGTAGCAATGCAACCGGAGCATCGCACCGGGCCCTCATACATGCGTGGTGGTGTGGTGGCATGTCCGAAGAGGCGGCACGCGTCTCCGGGGCATGCCCCCCCCTCACGAACGGCGATGACAAGGTAGTAGACGTTCTGCGGTAATGATGCGGCGTGAATATTATTAAATACTCGGAGGGCGATAAAATCATGAGTTTTTTTGCACGACATGGACACATGTGCTATAGGAACGATGGTATTTTTTCATAATTTTTGGTGATGGAGAAGTATCCGAAAAATTCCCTCTACGCGGATTGCCATTCGCGCGTCTACGGCTGTGGCCAGCAGCCTACGGGGGCTAGCATGCCGCCAAATCTTGCGTAGGCGGCCTCTCACAAGTCTGGAAGTGTTGTGACGGCTGCAAACGCCTGGCACGCGTGTCCGGGGTGTGCCCCCCCCTCGCGGACGGCGTCGTCGCCGGCACCTGGAGGGGGGAAACAGACGCGTCGGGTCTACACGGAGGGGATCTTGCTGTGGGTCTGGCCCGGTTGTTGCTCCAAAGTGTTCCTATGGGCTGACCTAACACAACCGGGCGGGGAGGTCTGCTGGTCAAAGCCCGTCCGTGCAAAGTTAAAGGGCTAGATCCCGTGGTCAAACGCTACAGGGTTAGGCGGGACGAGGGCCCTAGGGGGTAGCAATGTCACCGGAGCGTTGCACCGGGCCCTCATACATGCGTGGTGGTGTGGTGGCATGTCCGAAGAGGCGGCACGCGTCTCCGGGGCGTGGCCCCCCTCACGGACGGCGATGACAAGGTAGTAGACGTTCTGCGGTAACGATGCGGCGTGAATATTATTAAATACTCGGAGGGCGATAAAATCATGAGTTTTTTTGCACGACGTGGACACATGTGCTATAGGAACGATGGTATTTTTTCATAATTTTTGGTGATGAAGAAGTATCCGAAAAATTCCCTCTACGCAGATTGCCCTTCGCGCGTCTACGGCTGTGGCCGGCGGCCTACGGGGGCTAGCATGCCGCCAAATCTTGCGTAGGCGGCCTCTCACAAGTCTGGAAGTGTTGTGACGGTTGCAAACACTCGGCACGCGTGTCCGGGGTGTGCCCCCCCCCTCACGGACGGCGCTGCCGCCGGCACCTGGAGGGGGGAAACGAACGCGTCGGGTCTACACGGAGGGGATCTTGCTATGGGTCTGGCCCGGTTGTTGCTCCAAAGTGTTCCTATGGGCTGACCTAACATAACCGGGCGAGGAGGTCCGCTGACCAACCCCGTCCGTGCAAAGTCAAAGGGCTAGATCTCGTGGTCAAATGCTACAGGTTAGGCGCGACGGGGGCCCTGGGAGGGTGTAGCAATGCCACTGGAGCATCACACCGGGCCCTCATACATGCGGGGTGGTGTCGTGGCATGTCCGAAGAGGCGGCACGCGTCTCCGGGGCATGGCCCCCCCTCACGGACGGCGATGACACGGTAGTAGACGTTCTGCGGTAACGATGTGGCGTGAATATTGTTAAATACTCGGAGCACGATAAAATCATGAGTTTTTTTTTGCACGGCGTGGGCACATGTGCTATAGGAACGATGGTGTTTTTTCATAATTTTTGGTGATGTAGAAGTATCCGAAAAATTCCCTCTACGCGGATTGCCCTTCGCGCGTCTACGGATGTGGCCGGCGGCCTACGGGGGCTAGCATGCCGCCAAATCTTGCGTAGGCGGCCTCTCACAAGTCTGGAAGTGTTGTGACGGTTGCAAACGCTCGGCACGAGTGTCCGGGGTGTGCCCCCCCCATTACGGACGGCGCCGCCGCCGGCACCTGGAGGGGGGAAACAGACGCGTCGGGTCTACACGGAGGGGATCTTGCTGTGGGTCTAGCCCGGTTGTTGCTCCAAATTGTTCCTATGGGCTGACCTAACACAACCGGGCGGGGAGGTCCGCTGGTCAAAGCTCGTCTGTGCAAAGTCAAAGGGCTAGATCCCGTGGTCAAACGCTACAGGGTTAGGCGGGACGGGGGCCCTGGGGGGGGGGTAGCAATGCCACCGGAGCATCGCACCAGGCCCTCATACATGCGGGGTGGTGTGGTGGCATGTCCTAAGAGGCGGCACGCGTCTCCGGGGCGTGGCGCCCCCTCACGGACGGCGATGACATAGTAGTAGACGTTCTGCGGTAACGATGCGGCGTGAATATTATTAAATACTCGGAGCACAATAAAATCATGAGTTTTTTTGCACGACGTGGGCACATGTGCTATAGGAACGATGGTATTTTTTCATAATTTTTGGCGATGGAGAAGTGTCCGAAAAAGTCCCTCTACGCGGATTGGCCCTTCGCGCGTCTACGGCTGTGGCCGGCGGGCTACGGGGGCTAGCATGCCGCCAAATCTTGCGTAGGCGGCCTCTCACAAGTCTGGAAGTGTTTTGACGGTTGGAAACACCCGACACGCCTGTCCGGGGTGTGCCCCCCCCTCACGGACGGCGCCGCCGCCGGCACCTGGAGGGGGGAAACGGACACGTCGGGTCTACACGGAGGGGATCTTGCTGTGGGTCTGGCCCGATTGTTGCTCCAAAGTGTTCCTATGGGCTGACCTAACACAACCGGGCGGGGAGGTCTGCTGGTCAAAGCCCGTTCGTGCAAAGTCAAAGGGCTAGATCCCGTGGTCAAACGCTACAGGGTTAGGCGGGACGGGGGCCCTGGGGGGTAGCAATGCCACCGGAGCGTCGCACCGGGCCCTCATACATGCGCGGTGGTGTGGTGGCATGTCCGAAGAGGCGGCACGCGTCTCCGGGGCGTGGCCCCCCCTCACGGATGGCGATGACACGATAGTAGACGTTCTGCGGTAACGATGCGGCATGAATATTATTAAATACTTGGAACGCGATAAAATCATGAGTTTTTTTTGCACGATGTGGGCACATGTGCTATAGGAACGATGGTATTTTTTCATAATTTTTGGTGATGGAGAAGTATCCGAAAAATTCCCTCTACGCGGATTGCCCTTCGCGTGTGTACGGCTGTGGCCGGCGGCCTACGGGGGCTAGCGTGCCGCCAAATCTTGCGTAGGCGGCCTCTCACAAGTCTGGAAGTGTTGTGACGATTGCAAACGCCCGGCACGCGTGTCCGGGGTGTGCCCCCCCTCGCGGACGGCGTCACCGCCGGCACCTGGAGGGTGGAAACGGACGCGTCGGGTCTACACGGAGGGGATCTTGCTGTGGGTCTGGCCAGGTTGTTGCTCCAAAGTGTTCCTATGGGCTGACCTAACACAACCTGGCGGGGAGGTCTGCTGGTCAAAGCCCGTCCGTGCAAAGTTAAAGGGCTAGATCCCGTGGTCAAATGCTACAGGGTTAGGCGGGACGGGGGGCCTGGGGGTAGCAATGCCACCGGAGCGTCGCACCGGGCCCTCATACATGCGTGGTGGTGTGGTGGCATGTCCGAAGAGGCGGCACGCGTCTCCGGGGCGTGGCCTCCCCTCACGAACGGCGATGAAAAGGTAGTAGACGTTCTGCGGTAACGATGCGGCGTGAATATTATTAAATACTCGGAGGGCGATAAAATCATGAGTTTTTTTTGCACGACGTGGACACATGTGCTATAGGAATGATGGTATTTTTTCATAATTTTTGGTGATGGACAAGTATCTGAAAAATTCCCTCTACGCGGATTGCCCTTCGCACGTCTACGGCTGTGGCCGGCGGCCTACGGGGGCTAGCATGCCGCCAAATCTTGCGTAGGCGGCCTCTCACAAGTCTGGAAGTGTTGTGACGGTTGCAAACCCCCGGCACGTGTGTCCGGGGTGTCCCCCCCCCTCACGGACGGCGCTGCCGCCGGCACCTGGAGGGGGGAAACGAACGCGTCGGGTCTACACGGAGGGGATCTTGCTATGGGTCTGGCCCGGTTGTTGCTCCAAAGTGTTCCTATGGGCTGACCTAACACAACCGGGCGGGGAGGTCCGCTGACCAACCCCGTCCATGGAAAGTCAAAGGGCTAGATCTCGTGGTCAAACGCTATAGGGTTAGGCGGGACGGGGGCCCTTGGGGGGGTAGCAATGCCACTGGAGCATCGCACCGGGCCCTCATACATGCGGGGTGGTGTGGTGGCATGTCCGAAGAGGCGGCACGCGTCTCGGGGGCGTGGCCCCTCCTCACGGACGGCGATGACACGGTAGTAGACGTTCTGCGGTAACGATGCGGCGTGAATATTATTAAACACTCGGAACACGATAAAATCATGAGTTTTTTTGCACGACGTGGGCACATGTGCTATAGGAACGATGGTATTTTTTTCATAATTTTTGGTGATGGAGAAGTATCCAAAAAAATCCCTCTACGCGGATTGCCCTTCGCGCGTCTATGGCTGTGGCTGGCAGCCTACGGGGGCTAGCATGCCGCCAAATCTTGCGTAGGCAGCCTCTCACAAGTCTGGAAGTGTTGTGGCGGTTGTAAAGGCCCGGCACACATATCCGGGGTGTGCCCCCCATCACGGACTTCGCCGCCGCCGGCACCTGGAGTGGGCAAACGGACGCGTCGGGTCTACACGGAGGGGATCTTGCTGTGGGTCTGGCCCGGTTGTTGCTCCAAAGTGTTCCTATGGGCTGACCTAACACAACCGGGCGGGGAGGTCCACTGGTCAAAGCCCGTCCGTGCAAAGTCAAAGGGCTAGATCCCGTGGTCAAACGCTATAGGGTTATGCAGGACGGGGGGCCTAGGGGGGTAGCAATGCCATTGGAGCGTCGCACCGGGCCCTCATACATGCGGGGTACCGTTGTGGCATATCTGAAGAGGCGGCACGCGTCTCGGGGGTGTGCCCCCCCCACGGACGGCGATGACACGGTAGTAAACGATCTGCGGTAACGATGCGGCGTGAATATTATTAAATACTCGGAGCGCGATAAAATCATGAGTTTTTTTGCACGACGTGGGCACATGTGCTATAGGAACGATGGTATTTTTTCATAATTTTTGGTGATGGAGAAGTATCCAAAAAAATCCCTCTACGCGGATTGCCCTTCGCGCGTCTATGGCTGTGGCCGCCGGCCTACGGGGGCTAGCATGCCGCCAAATCTTGCGTAGGCAGCCTCTCACAAGTCTGGAAGTGTTGTGGCGGTTGCAAACGCCCAACACGCGTGTCCGGGGTGTGCCCCCCTCATGGACGGCGCCGCCGCCGGCACCTGGAGTGGGGAAACGGACGCGTCGGGTCTACACGGAGGGGATCTTGCGGTGGGTCTGGCCCGGTTGTTGCTCCAAAGTGTTCCTATGGGCTGACCTAACACAACCGGGTGGGGACGTCCGCTGGTCAAAGCCCGTCCGTGGAAAGTCAAAGGGCTAGACCCCGTGGTCAAACGCTACAGGTTAGGCGGGACGGGGGCCCTGGGAGGGTGTAGCAATGCCACTGGAGCATCACACTGGGCCCTCATACATGCGGGGTGGTGTCGTGGCATGTCCGAAGAGGCGGCACGCGTCTCCGGGGCATGGCCCCCCCTCACGGACGGCGATGACACGGTAGTAGACGTTCTGCGGTAACGATGCGGCGTGAATATTGTTAAATACTCGGAGCGCGATAAAATCATGAGTTTTTTTTTGCACGGCGTGGGCACATGTGCTATAGGAACGATGGTGTTTTTTCATAATTTTTGGTGATGTAGAAGTATCCGAAAAATTCCCTCTACGCGGATTGCCCTTCGCGCGTCTACGGCTGTGGCCGGCGGCCTACGGGGGCTAGCATGCCGCCAAATCTTGCGTAGGCGGCCTCTCACAAGTCTGGAAGTGTTGTGACGGTTGCAAACGCTCGGCACGCGTGTCCGGGGTGTGCCCCCCCCCCATCGCGGACGGCGCCGCCGCCGGCACCTGGAGGGGGGAAACGGATGCGTCGGGTCTACACGGAGGGGATCTTGCTGTGGGTCTAGCCCGGTTGTTGCTCCAAATTGTTCCTAAGGGCTGACCTAACACCACCGGGCGGGGAGGTCCGCTGGTCAAAGCTCGTCTGTGCAAAGTCAAAGGGCTAGATCCCGTGGTCAAACGCTACAGGGTTAGGCGGGACGGGGGCCCTGGGGGGGGGGTAGCAATGCCACCGGAGCATCGCACCGGGCCCTCATACATGCGGGGTGTGGTGGCATGTCCTAAGAGGCGGCACGCGTCTCCGGGGCGTGGCTCCCCCTCACGGACGGCGATGACATAGTAGTAGACGTTCTGCGGTAACGATGCGGCGTGAATATTATTAAATACTCGGAGCGCGATAAAATCATGAGTTTTTTTGCACGACGTGGGCACATGTGCTATAGGAACGATGGTATTTTTTCATAATTTTTGGTGATGGAGAAGTATCCGAAAAATTCCCTCTACGCGGATTGGCCCTTCGCGCGTCTACGGCTGTGGCCGGCGGCCTACGGGGGCTAGCATGCCGCCAAATCTTGCGTAGGCGGCCTCTCACAAGTCTGGAAGTGTTTTGACGGTTGCAAACGCCCGGCACGCGTGTCCGGGGTGTGCCCCCCCTCACGGACAGCGCCGCTGTCGTGGGGGGTTGGTATGGAGAGGCAAGGTCCTAGCTATGGAGAGGTTGTAAACACAAGAGATGTATGAGTTCAGGCCCTTCTCGGAGGAAGTAAAAGCCCTACGTCTCGGAGCCCGGAGGCGGTCGAGTGGATTATGTGTATATGGATTACAGGGTGCCGAACCCCTCTGCCTGTGGAGGGGGGTGGCTTATATTGAGTGCGCCAGGACCCCAGCCAACCCACGTAATGAAGGGTTTAAGGTACATTAAGTCCGGGGCGTTACTGGTAACGCCCCACATAAAGTGTGTTTACTATCATAAAGTCTACTTAATACAGACCGTTGCAGTGCAGAGTGCCTCTTGACCTTCTGGTGGTCGAGTGAGTCTTCGTGGTCGAGTCCTTCAAGTCAGTCGAGTGAGTCCCTCGTAGGTCGACTGGAAGGTGATCTCTTCTAAGGGTGTCCTTGGGCAGGGTACTTAGATCAGGTCTGTGACCCTACCCTAGGCACATGACTCCATCATTAGCCCCCGAATGGATTGAGGCTTGAGTGATGAAGGAGTTGATGTTGTTTCCGATTAGCCTTCGCATACTGGTCGTGCGTTGTTTTGAACTAAAAAATCTCTTTGTTGATAGTGAGCAACTTTTCTTCAGTCGACTCGATCCATTCTTTTCCTTCGTCGAGTGATCTTTTGGACTTCGCCGATTTCCGAGCGACGGATCGCAGGAAGTCCCGCGTCTGGCAGACCGATCTGTCGTTCGCGGATTCCGCGGGATACGAAATTTGGGGAAGCGCGCGAAGCGGGGCGGACCGCGGCGCTCGGATGGGACAGGGCATAGACGCCTCGATCCCCGCGCCGCTTTTTTCGCCACGTATCACGTCCGCGCAACTGTTTCAGGATATGATTAGATCGACCGGGCCCACCTGTCATCCACTCGGAAGGGATCTTATAAACGCGCCCGGCGAGGGTTTTTTGAGCAGTGCCTCAGCATTCTCTCTCTGCTCCCTTCGTCTCCGCCCAACGCGCTCGCTCTCGCCTCCGCACAACTTTTCCTCGCGCGTCTCGCCGGCAGCCATGGTCAAGGAGAAGACGGCGGCGCTGGAACGCGCGAAGAAGGCATCGGCAACGGAGAAGGCGAAGGGGAGATCCACCAGTCACGGCGGGTCTTCGTCTAGATCTCGCCTGCCGAAAGGCTGGGTCCAGGGAGATTAGATCCAATCGACCATCACGAAGACGGATCTCGTCGACATGGCCAACGAGGGCCTGATCCCTCATGGAGCTGCAAGGCTTCCGGGGAAAGAGTGGCAGCCCCAGCCGGAAGAGGGTGAGTGCGTGCTTCTGGCTACCCATGTCGACCGCGGATTTTCTTTGCCGCCGAGCGTTTTCTTCCGTGGTTTCTTGAACTTCTTTGGAGCGCAACTCCACCACTTCACCCCGAATTCTATCGCCTATCTTGCCGCGTTTGTGTCCATGTGTGAGAGTTTTCTGGGTTGTCGACCGCATTGGGGCTTGTTCAAGCACATATTCACGTGTCGCTCTCAGACCGTGAAGAAGGCGAGCCCAGGCGACGAAAAAACCCAAGTTTTCCAAATGTGTGGGGGTCTGGGGATCCAGGTGAGGAACAAGAGCACCTTCCCAGCCATGACATTTCCCGAGTCAGTCAGAGGCTGGCAGTCGACCTGGTTCTACTGCCAGGATCAGCCGACGCCGGGGTAGTCGAGTGGACTCCCTCAGTTCACCATGGGCCGAGTGAACAAGCCCTCCTCTCTGAAGGTGATTCCGGAGGAGAAAGCTAACGTGAAGATGCTGATGGAGCGTGTAGTTCAGTTGGTTCGGGAGGGAGTGACGGGTATGGATCTCCTAGAGGTTTTTCTTAGGCGTCGTATCCAGCCTCTTCAGTTCCGGAGCCATTGCATGTGGTTGTACCGCGGGACTGAGGATGAGACTCGGGTCAATCCAGAAGCAGTCGACGATGCCACTCTGGAAAGGTGGATGGCCGCTGTTACTGGGAACAAGGATAACCCTCGTGGAGCCAGAAGGATTCCTCCACTCGACCACCACAGTGATCCAAACAAGGTATGTCTGCTCCACTTCCCATTGTATTCTTGTCACATTTATTTCTGTTTTCTCTGCCGATCGGTCGACTGATCTTTGTCTTGATGTTTATCAGGTCCTCACTGAGCTGTACTCGATGCCCAATGGAGCACAGGCTCCGACTGAGGAGGGAGAAGCGAGCGGGGGCGAGAGCCAGGAGGAGGAGTGGGACTCGGACGCCGCTGAGGATGATGATGATGATGATGACGATGATGATGATGAGGAGGAGGACGAAGAAGAGGAGGAGGAGGAGGTCGCACCACCGCGCTCGGAAAGGCGGTCGAAGCTTGTCCATGACCCTGCGACTGAACGTGGCAAGGGGGTTGCGACTATTACACAGTCGACGAAGCGCCCTCGGGCCACCTCTCCGGCGCCGACTGAAAAGGCGTCGAAGCAGCCCAGGGCGGCCCCGTCAAAGCCGACCAAGCTCCTGCCGAAGATGAAGGTGTCCATCCCCACCATATCAGGGTAATCATGCTGCTTAAGTCTTCTTGTTTTGTGCGAACTTTATCTCTGGTTGGCGCTGGAGTTAGTCGACTGAATCTTTGGAGTTGCAGTGTTGCTACTTCTGAGACCTCAGCCCGGGCTGACGACCATGAGATGGAGGACGCAGCAACCTCAAAACCTGGTACTATACTCTTAACACCGTTTCTAGTCGACTGACTCATGATCTCTAATTCTGATTCTTTTCTGTAGCTCCATCCAATGTTGTTATCACTCTCCCTGATGATGATGAAGATGAGGAACCGCTGAAGCACAGAAGGAGTAGGAAAGCGTCTGCCGGCAGGGTGCCCCAGGATGTGACGGTGCCTGAGACTCTGGTCGCGGAGGAGGAGAACACCACTCGACACACTGTGTCCTTCGCAGATCCACTGACGAGTGCTCTGCAGCCCTCCCTCTTCACGACGCACCACGTCCCAGAGGACCAAGCTGGCGCCGCGAAGGAGGCGATACGCCAGGCAGGGATCATGATGGAGCAGTTGAAGACCATCCGGGATGCGAGCCAGGCAGCTTACGACGCCAGTTCCGCCCTTCAAAGCAATGTTCAGGTCAGTCGACCACCGCTTGTTCTGTTAGGATATGCTATCAAAAACTTTTCTTTCCAGAATTTATAGTAATCACCCAGTGGGTGTGTCGATTTAAACTCCGTGTTAGCGGGGGCACACTGAGTGCACCCGCTGGGTGTAGTCCCCAAGGCTAAGGTTGACTGCTGGCAGTCGGCCTTAGGCTTTATAAGTTCAGTCTTTTCGTCATTCGACTATGGCGAATGGATTTCACAAACCGGTGGGGGCACGCTGAGTGCACCCACTGGGTGTAGTCCCCAAGGCTAAGGTCGACTGCTGGCAGTCGGCCTTAGGCTTTATAAGTTCAGTCTTTCCGTCATTCGACTATGGCGACTGGATTTCGCAAACCGGTGGGGGCACGCTGAGTGCACCCACTGGGTGTAGTCCCCGAGACTGTGGTCGACTGCTTGCAGTCGATTACAGTCTTAAAGAATACATGTCGTTTTTTTTGAGGTCGACTGGTCGACTCTGTCTTCAATAGGATTAGTGGGGGCACGCTGAGTGCACCCACTGGGTGTAGTCCCCGAGACTACGGTCGAATGCTTGTATTCGGCTGTAGTCTTAGAAACGCATGATTTTTCCTTTTCCACTCGGAAGTGAATTATCTTTGACATTTAGTCGATTGATTCTTCGCAGAGATCCTGTGACCTTGCGGCTCGCTACACTGAGCTGGAAAACAAGCACATTCAGCACGAGCTGTATTTGAAGCTGGTTCAGGAGAATCTGACGAAGGCAAAGGAGGAGACCAAAGGTATGTTTGGTGAGACCTCGACGACTGCTTTTTCCCTTTATTTGTTTCAAAATCTGATCTTGCTGTAACTTGCAGGTAAGGTGAAGGAGGCCCAACAGAAAAAAGACCTTGAACTAGCTGAGAAGATCAAGCTTGCTGACGAGAAGTTAGCTTCAGTCACCAAGCTTGAACAAGAAAATACCAATCTGAAAGCTGCTCTTGAGAAGAAAAATGATCTGGAGGCCTTCCTGAGTGGTCTTGCCAAGAAGCTGTTCCTTATGCTTGAAGGTAAACCTTTACGCTCAACAATCATTTTCAACTGTGATTTTTCCATTCGACCATTGCCTTGACTCGGTGATCGCCCTTGCAGAATTTTGTCAAGACTTTGAAGAAGAGACTAGCCGGCTGGAACCAAACCTTGACCCCGTCAATTCTCCGGTGAACGACGAAGTTGCCATGAATGTTTTCCGACTGGAGTCCCGTGTTGCAGCTGTCGTGGACTATCTTGCAAGGCTGAAGGTCGCCACATCTCGCATCGACTCAATGCTCTGGCCCAGGGAGACACTCCAGAACGACCTCGAGTCGCTGATGGCTCGCTTGAACACGGTCCCTGGTCGAGTGCAGGAGTGGAAAAAGTCCTCGGCTCGGTGCTGTGCAGATGTTGCTCTATGTCTGGCCCGAGTCCACTGCAAAGATGCGCGAGAAGACAAGCTGGCGGCCCTCCGGGTGGCCAACACCAAGAAACACGACTTCAGGTCCTTTATGGAAACTTTCATTGCTGCTGCCACTCGGATCGCAGATGGAATTGATCTTGATGAGTTTGTTGCACCTTCCAGCCCTCCATAGGAGGGGTAAAAAACTTCTTTTAAACTCGACGCTTTAAATTTGCCTCGGTATGCCGAGTGGAGTTGTAACCGATAAACCTTAACAGGCTTAGCACCTGAGCACTTTCGGTTCCTTTAGGTATCGTTCCGAACTTGAATTTGATGTTTGAATATGATTGCTTTTGGCTTGAAATGTCTTTTGCAGGTTCAAAGCAAGACGCTCACTGCAGTCGACTTATTCCTTAATCCACTTAGGTGAGCGCTCGGCTGCAGCTAAGCCCCCGAGTGAGGGGTTTGCTCTTCACTCGGTAGGATTTTTATATCTTAGGCGAGCACTGGGCTGCAGCTAAGCCTCCGAGTGAGAGGTTTGCTCTTCACTCGGTAGGATTTTTATATCTTAGGCGAGCACTGGGCTGCAGCTAAGCCCCCGAGTGAGAGGTTTGCTCTTCACTCGGTAGGATTTTTATATCTTAGGCGAGCACTGGGCTGCAGCTAAGCCCCCGAGTGAGAGGTTTGCTCTTCACTCGGTAGGATTTTTATATCTTAGGCGAGCACTGGGCTGCAGCTAAGCCCCCGAGTGAGAGGTTTGCTCTTCACTCGGTAGGATTTTTATATCTTAGGCGAGCACTGAGCTGCAGCTAAGCCCCCGAGTGAGAGGTTTGCTCTTCACTCGGTAGGATTTTTATATCTTAGGCGAGCACTGGGCTGCAGCTAAGCCCCCGAGTGGGAGGTTTGCTCTTCACTCGGTAGGATTTTTATATCTTAGGCGAGCACTGGGCTGCAGCTAAGCCTCCGAGTGGAAGTCTGGCTTACCACTCGGTAGGAATTTTATAACTTAGGCGAGTACTTGGACTGCAGCTAAGCCTCCGAGTGGAAGTCTGGCTTACCACTCGTGTCACATCCCTGGTCCTGTTATGCACTAGGCTAGACCTCATGTGAGCATCATGTTTTAATTCAAATGAAATTTGAATTGAGGGATTTTCAAAGCCTCAGAAACCTTCTAAAAATGATCAACATTAAAATCTTCTCAAAGAAGCCCAAGAAAATGTTCCTCTTAGTCTCTGAAAATATTGCAAAGAGGTAAAACTCAAAACAATATTTTTGGTATCTCAGAGTTAATTATTTTGGGCCTTTGAATTAAATAAATAGCTATTTGCATTGGATATATATTTGATATATAAATAATATATGTCCAATAATACTGGAACATTTTATGTGGTTTGGTATATTTTAGTCCTAGCCACATAACTATTTCCAGGATTTTATAAAATGGTTTAGTGTCTAAAACTAAATCAAAACAAACTACAGAAAATAGAAAACAGAATTAAATAGAAATAAAAGAGAGAGAGAGAGAGAAGGACTTATCTGGCGCTCACCCGGTAGCCAGCCGGCCCAGCTCCTGTGCGGCCCAGCCTATCTCCACTCCCCCCCCTGTCGTCTTCCTCCTCGCCAGAAGGACCGAGGCGTGGCGCGCGCGCCCGAGAGCCCCGGCCACCTCCTGCTTACCTGCTTGCCGCTGGAGGCACCTGAGGGTGCCACGCACTCCCCTCGACCCTCTCCTACTCTCCCCGTGCCCCTCTCGCTCTCCCTCGCCCTCATCCTCTCCCCCTCCTCTGTCCTCCTCACCCGAACGGAGCCGCCGCCACCAACGAGAACCACCGTGGCCACCGGCCACCCCACGCCTCACCGACGCCCCAGGAAGCTCTGCCTCGACCTACTCATCCTCCCCACCACTCCAAGCAACACCAGGAGCCCTGCAGTGACGCCATCGCCGCCATCTTCACCGACGGGCATCGAAGATCGCCGGCCCGATTCTCCGTCTCCAGGTCGCCCCCGAGCCCACTGAGACGCGCTCTGCAACCACAGTGAGCTCATGGACCGATTCCCCCTCCTCTCCTGCTCGCGTTCTTGCTCTAGCCCCGTTCCCCACCTCCGCCGAAGCTTGCCGCCGCCACGGCCGACGAGCTCCATGCTCCTGAGCTCGTCCGCTCGCCCGAGCATCACCAGCGTGCTCGCCGCGCTCCTGTGAACCTGCAGCACCCACTGGTTCTCCCTGTTGTGCACCGTAGCACCGTTTCCGCCAACGCCCGAGGTCCGGCAGCCACTGAGCTCGACGCCGGCGAGGATTACGGCCACCCCAGCTCGCCCCGGTTGCACTGTTGGATGCGCGGGATCGCCAGCTTCCCGTAGAGCCCAGCGGCGCCTCGAATGGCTCCCTGTATCGCAATTCCGAGCCGCCCCGCCGCTACTGTCGTCGCCGGCGACATGTCGCCGGCAGGTTTGACCTGATCAGTCCAGGGGTTGACCCCCCCTGACGTGTGGGCCCAGGCGCCTGCTTAATTAGTGTTAGGTTAGTTAGTGTTAATTAACTTAGTTAATTAGGTGAGCCACTGACATGCGGGCCCCGCCCGGCTAACTAAGTTAGTTAGGGCTAATCATATTTAGGTTAGTCACTGACTAGTGGGCCCAATCCAGTTAGTTAGGGCTAACTAACTTGGTTAGTTGACTGGGTCACTGACCAGTGGGTCCCACTGGTCAGATTTGACCTGGTCGACGCCTTTGACCTGCTGACGTCACCCCAGCATCATGCTGACGCAGTATATGCTTCTGGGATTTTAAATAAGTCAGAAATGATTTATTTATTTTCAGAATATGCCCTAAACTTCAATAAATCATAGAAATTCAACCGTAACTCCAAATTAAATAATTTATATATGAAAAATTATCAGAAAAATTCAAGGAATCCATCTGTACCATTTTCATGCATGTTAGAACAACTTATAACTGCTGTTTAGCACAAATTAATTAATGGCATTTGAATAATCACATATGGAGTTTGAATTTGAATCTTGTATTCAAACCAACTTCATTTAATCTGTTGCTAGTTGCATTAGCTCAAAACACATTCATATTGCCATGTCATAGCATGCATCATTTTGTGAATTGCATTGAGTGTGTTCTTCTTTGTTGCCGGTATCTGTTCCCTCCCGGTAGACGATGTTCCGACGTTGTGATCGTTGACACTGATGAAGACTCAATGTTATCTTCAGAAGTGCCAGGCAAGCAAAACCCCCTTGTTCATTCCGATACAATCCCACTCTCTCGCTCCTGCTCTCTTTTACTGCATTAGGACAACAATGATTCATCTGTTACTTGCTGCGGTAGCTGAACCCCTTTATCCTTTGCATGACCTGTCATTCCACAGTAAATAGATGAAACCCACTAGCATGGGTTGGAGTTGTTTGAGCCCTGTTGTGCCTACTCATTCTTGCTTGTTTGTCATGCCTGCTACTGCTTAGAGTTGAGTCAGGTCTGATTCATCGGGGATGAATCAGAGGCGTGTGAACATGTCCTACTGTGGGTGAGCTAAGTGTGTGGACACGTTTTGGTAAAGGTAGCGGTGAGAGGCCATGTAGGAGTACATGGTGGGTTGTCTCATTGCAGCCGTCCTCAGGAACTGAGTTCTGTGTTTGTGATCCATGATTCAGCTACTACCACGCATTGGGCCCGAAACCAATGGACCCTCTCGGCTTCTTGATCACCCTTGTCCTCTGTCCAGGAGTTGCAAGTAGTTTCTGGTGTTTGTAGTATGCCGGAGGCCGTGGGCAGCGCTGACCGGAGGGGTGGGCTGTGATGCGGTAGGCACGTGGCCGGGTATACCGGGCGCCCGTTTGGTGTCACGGAACCCTGTTCACATCGTTTGGGGCTGTGAGCGAAACTCCGGCCGGATCTCCTCATGGATGGAACCCGAATAGGCGATAAACCTGGACTAGAGACTCGAGTGTTTAGGCAGGCCGTGGCCGACACCCACGTTGGGCTTCCGCTTGAAGGTTGCCGAGTACATGTCGTGTAAACGGCGGTAAGTGGTGAGAGCGTGTGTGAAGAAGTACACCCCTGCAGGGTTAACATCATCTATTCGAATAGCCGTGTCCGCGGAAAAGGACTTCTGGATTGCTTATATCAGTTCATAGACAAGTGAAAGTGGATACTCTAAAATACGCAAGATAAGCGTGAGTGCTATGGATGGCGCTCTCGTAGGGAGACGGGAGCGGATCCATAGTGGTGTATTGATATGGGGAATATGTGGACTCCTGTGCGCCACCTCAAAAGAGTTACATTGCAGTCGTAGTTCAGGATAGCCACCGAGTCAAAGCTGGCTTGCTGCAGTTAAACCCCACCATCCCCTTTGTTGATAATGATGCATATGTAGTTAGTTCTGATGTAAGTCTTGCTGGGTACATTTGTACTCACGTTTGCCTATTTTATGTTTTTGCAGAGAGACTTCAGTCTCACTAGTAGTTTCGCGTGGACTTCGACGTTTAGCTTGTTACCTCAGCTACGATCTTGTGCCCCGGCAGGATCTGGTAGATAGTCAGGCTTCTCAGCCTTTTTCAGTTATAGATGTCTGTACCCAGACATGATAGCTTCCGCTTGTGCTTTGATTTGTATGCTCTGA
>NW_021274278.1:116775-120754 GCF_002162155.2 Triticum dicoccoides
TCGTCTTCCTCCTCGCCAGAAGGACCGAGGCGTGGCGCGCGCGCCCGAGAGCCCCGGCCACCTCCTGCTTACCTGCTCGCCGCTGGAGGCACCTGAGGGTGCCACGCACTCCCCTCGACCCTCTCCTACTCTCCCCGTGCCCCTCTCGCTCTCCCTCGCCCTCATCCTCTCCCCCTCCTCTGTCCTCCTCACCCGAATGGAGCCGCCGCCACCAACGAGAACCACCGTGGCCACCGGCCACCCCACGCCTCACCGACGCCCCAGGAAGCTCTGCCTCGACCTACTCATCCTCCCCACCACTCCAAGCAACACCAGGAGCCCTGCAGTGACGCCATCGCCGCCATCTTCACCGACGGGCATCGAAGATCGCCGACCCAATTCTCCGTCTCCAGGTCGCCCCCGAGCCCACTGAGACGCGCTCTGCAACCACAGTGAGCTCATGGACCGATTCCCCCTCCTCTCCTGCTCGCGTTCTTGCTCTAGCCCCGTTCCCCACCTCCGCCGAAGCTTGCCGCCGCCACGGCCGACGAGCTCCATGCTCCTGAGCTCGTCCGCTCGCCCGAGCATCACCAGCGTGCTCGCCGCGCTCCTGTGAACCTGCAGCACCCACGGGTTCTCCTTGTTGTGCACCGTAGCACCGTTTCCGCCAACGCCCGAGGTCCAACGGCCGCTGAGCTCGACGCCGGCGAGGATTACGGCCACCCCAGCTCGCCCCGGTTGCACTGTTGGATGCGCGGGATCGCCAGCTTCCCGTAGAGCCCAGCGGCGCCTCGAATGGCTCCCTGTATCGCAATTCCGAGCCGCCCCGCCGCTACTGTCGTTGCCGGCGACATGTCGCCGGCAGGTTTGACCTGATCGGCCCAGGGGTTGACCCCCCCTGACGTGTGGGCCCAGGCGCCTGCTTAATTAGTGTTAGGTTAGTTAGTGTTAATTAACTTAGTTAATTAGGTGAGCCACTGACATGCGGGCCCCGCCCGGCTAACTAAGTTAGTTAGGGCCAATCATATTTAGGTTAGTCACTGACCAGTGGGCCCAATCCAGTTAGTTAGGGCTAACTAACTTGGTTAGTTGACTGGGTCACTGACTAGTGGGTCCCACTGGTCAGGTTTGACCTGGTCGACGCCTTTGACCTGCTGACGTCACCCTAGCGTCATGCTGACGCAGTATATGCTTCTGGGATTTTAAATAAGTCAGAAATGATTTATTTATTTTCAGAATATGCCCTAAACTTCAATAAATCATAGAAATTCAACCGTAACTCCAAATTAAATAATTTATATATGAAAAATTATCAGAAAAATTCAAGGAATCCATCTGTAGCATTTTCATGCATGTTAGAACAACTTATAACTGCTGTTTAGCACAAATTAATTAATGGCATTTGAATAATCACATATGGAGTTTGAATTTGAATCTTGTATTCAAACCAACTTCATTTAATCTGTTGCTAGTTGCATTAGCTCAAAACACATTCATATTGCCATGTCATAGCATGCATCATTTTGTGAATTGAATTGATTGTGTTCTTCTTTGTTGCCGGTATCTGTTCCCTCCCGGTAGACGATGTTCCGACGTTGTGATCGTTGACACTGATGAAGACTCAATGTTATCTTCAGAAGTGCCAGGCAAGCAAAACCCCCTTGTTCATTCCGATACAATCCCACTCTCTCGCTCCTGCTCTCTTTTACTGCATTAGGACAACAACGATTCATCTGTTACTTGCTGCGGTAGCTGAACCCCTTTATCCTTTGCATGACCTGTCATTCCACAGTAAATAGATGAAACCCACTAGCATGGGTAGGACTTGTTTGAGCCCTGTTGTGCCTACTCATTCTTGCTTGTTTGTCATGCCTGCTACTGCTTAGAGTTGAGTCAGGTCTGATTCATCGGGGATGAATCAGAGGCGTGTGAACATGTCCTACTGTGGGTGAGCTAAGTGTGTGAACACGTTTTGGTAAAGGTAGCGGTGAGAGGCCATGTAGGAGTACATGGTGGGTTGTCTCATTGCAGCCGTCCTCAGGAACTGAGTTCTGTGTTTGTGATCCATGATTCAGCTACTACCACGCATTGGGCCCGAAACCAATGGACCCTCTCGGCTTCTTGATCACCCTTGTCCTCTGTCCAGGAGTTGCAAGTAGTTTCTGGTGTTTGTAGTATGCCGGAGGCCGTGGGCAGCGCTGATCGGAGGGGTGGGCTGTGATGCGGTAGGCACGTGGCCGGGTATACCGGGCGCCCGTTTGGTGTCACGGAACCCTGTTCACATCGTTTGGGGCTGTGAGCGAAACTCCGGCCGGATCTCCTCATGGATGGAACCCGAATAGGCGATAAACCTGGACTAGAGACTCGAGTATTTAGGCAGGCCGTGGCCGACACCCACGTTGGGCTTCCGCTTGAAGGTTGCCGAGTACATGTCGTGTAAACGGCGGTAAGTGGTGAGAGCGTGTGTGAAGAAGTACACCCCTGCAGGGTTAACATCATCTATCCGAATAGCCGTGTCCGCGGAAAAGGACTTCTGGATTGCTTATATCAGTTCATAGACAAGTGAAAGTGGATACTCTAAAATACGCAAGATAAGCGTGAGTGCTATGGATGGCGCTCTCGTAGGGAGACGGGAGCGGATCCATAGTGGTGTATTGATATGGGGAATATGTGGACTCGTGTGCGCCACCTCAAAAGAGTTACATTGCAGTCGTAGTTCAGGATAGCCACCGAGTCAAAGCTGGCTTGCTGCAGTTAAACCCCACCATCCCCTTTGTTGATAATGATGCATATGTAGTTAGTTCTGATGTAAGTCTTGCTGGGTACATTTGTACTCACGTTTGCCTATTTTATGTTTTTGCAGAGACTCTTCGGTCTCACTAGTAGTTTCGCGTGGACTTCGACGTTTAGCTTGTTACCTCAGCTACGATCTTGTGCCCCGGCAGGATCTGGTAGATAGTCAGGCTTCTCAGCCTTTTTCAGTTATAGATGTCTGTACCCAGACATGATAGCTTCCGCTTGTGCTTTGATTTGTATGCTCTGAATGTTGGGTCATGAGACCCCTGTTTGTAATATCTCGCTCCTCGGAGCCTATTGAATAAATACTTGAGTCGTAGAGTCATGTTGTGATGCCATGTTGTGTTTGCACATATCGAGCATATTGTGTGTATGTTATTGAAATGCTTGGTATGTGTGGGATCTGACTATCTAGTTGTTTATCCTTAGTAGCCTCTCTTACCGGGAAATGTCTCCTAGTGTTTCCACCGAGCCATGGTAGCTTGCTACTGCTCCGGAACACTTAGGCTGGCCGGCATGTGTCCTTCTTCATTCCTGTGTCTGTCCCTTCGGGGAAATGTCACGCGATGAATACCGGAGTCCTGTTAGCCCGCTACAGCCCGATTCACCGGAGTCCTGCTAGCCCAGTGCTACAGCCTGGATTCACTCGCTGATGACCGACACGTCCGATGCTGGGTCATGGATGCCTGTCCCTGTAAGTCTGTGCCACTTTGGGTTTACGACTAGCCATGTCAGCCCGGGCTCCTTATCATATGGATGCTAGCGACACTGTCATATACGTGTGCCAAAAGGCGCAAACGGTCCCGGGCAAAGGTAAGGCGACACCCATGGAATACCGTGCGTGAGGCCGCAAAGTGATACGAGGTGTTACATGCTAGATCGATGTGGCATTGAGTCGGGGTCCTGACAACTCGGTAGGATTTTGATAACTTAGGCGAGTACTTGGACTGCAGCTAAGCCTCCGAGTGGAAGTCTGGCTTACCACTCGGTAGGATTTTTATAACTTAGGCGAGTACTTGGACTGCAGCTAAGCCCCCGAGTGAGAGGTTTGCTCTTCGCTCGGTAGGATTTTTATATCTTAGGCGAGCACTGGGCTGCAGCTAAGCCCCCGAGTGAGAGGTTTGCTCTTCACTCGGTAGGATTTTTATATCTTAGGCGAGCACTGAGCTGCAGCTAAGCCCCCGAGTGAGAGGTTTGCTCTTCA
>NW_021274278.1:120764-124093 GCF_002162155.2 Triticum dicoccoides
GGGTATGGATCTCCTGGAGGTTTTTCTTAGGCGTCGTATCCAGCCTCTTCAGTTCCGGAGCCATTGCATGTGGTTGTACCGCGGGACCGAGGATGAGACTCGGGTCAATCCAGAAGCAGTCGACGATGCCACTTTGGAAAGGTGGATGGCCGCTGTTACTGGGAACAAGGATAACCCTCGCGGAGCCAGAAGGATTCCTCCGCTCGACCACCACAGTGATCCAAACAAGGTATGTCTGCTCCACTTCCCATTGTATTCTTGTCACATTTATTTCTGTTTCTCTGCCGATCGGTCGACTGATCTTTGTCTTGATGTCTATCAGGCCCTCACTGAGCTGTACTCGATGCCCAATGGAGCACAGGCTCCGACTGAGGAGGGAGAAGCGAGCGGGGGCGAGAGCCAGGAGGAGGAGTGGGACTCGGACGCCGCTGAGGATGATGATGATGACGATGACGATGATGATGATGACGATGAGGACGAAGAAGAGGAGGAGGAGGAGGTCGCACCACCGCGCTCGGAAAGGCGGTCGAAGCTTGTCCATGACCCTGCGGCTGAACGTGGCAAGGGGGTTGCGACTGTTACGCAGTCGACCAAGCGCCCTCGGACCACCTCTCCGGCGCCGACTGAAAAGGCGTCGAAGCAGCCCAGGGCGACCCCGTCGAAGCCGACCAAGCTCCTGCCGAAGATGAAGGTGTCCATCCCCACCATATCAGGGTAATCATGTTGTTTAAATCTTCTTATTTTGTGCGAACTTTATCTCTGGTTGGCGCTGGAGTTAGTCGACTGATTCTTTGGAGTTGCAGTGCTGCTACTTCTGAAACCTTAGCCCGGGCTGACGACCATGAGATGGAGGACGCAGCAACCTCGAAACCTGGTACTATACTCTTAACACCGTTTCTAGTCGACTGACTCATGATCTCTAATTCTGATTCTTTTCTGTAGCTCCATACGATGTTGTTATCACTCTCCCTGATGATGAAGATGAGGAACCGCTGAAGCACAGAAGGAGTAGGAAAGCGTCTGACGGCAGGGTGCCCCAGGATGTGACGGTGCCTGAGACTCTAGTCGCGGAGGAGGAGAACACCACTCGACACACTGTGTCCTTCGCAGATCCACTGACGAGTGCTCTGCAGCCCTCCCTCTTCACGACGCACCACGTCCCAGAGGACCAAGCTGGCGCCGCGAAGGAGGCGATACGCCAGACAGGGATCATGATAGAGCAGTTGAAGACCATCCGGGATGCGAGCCAGGCAGCTTACGACGCCAGTTCCGCCCTTCAAAGCAATGTTCAGGTCAGTCGACCACCGCTTGCTCTGTTAGGATATGCTATCAAAAACTTTTCTTTTCAGAATTTATAGTAATCACCCAGTGGGTGTGTCGATTTAAACTCCGTGTTAGCGGGGGCACGCTGAGTGCACCCGCTGGGTGTAGTCCCCAAGGCTAAGGTCGACTGCTGGCAGTCGGCCTTAGGCTTTATTAGTTTAGTCTTTCCGTCATTCGACTATGGCGAATGGATTTCGCAAACCGGTGGGGGCACGCTGAGTGCACCCACTGGGTGTAGTCCCCAAGGCTAAGGTTGACTGCTGGCAGTCGGCCTTAGGCTTTTTTTGTTTGAGGTCGACTGGTCGACTTAGTCTTCAATAGGATTAGTGGGGGCACGCTGAGTGCACCCACTGGGTGTAGTCCCCGAGACTACGGTCGAATGCTTGTATTCGGCTGTAGTCTTAGAAACGCATGATTTTTCCTGTTCCACTCGGAAGTGAATTATCTTTGACATTTAGTCGATTGATTCTTCGCAGAGATCCTGTGACCTTGCGGCTCGCTACACTGAGCTGGAAAACAAGCAAATTCAGCTCGAGCTGGATTTGAAGCTGGCTCAGGAGAATCTGACGAAGGCAAAGGAGGAGACCAAAGGTATGTTTGGTGAGACCTCGACGACTGCTTTTTCTCTTTATTTGTTTCAAAATCTGATCTTGCTGTAACTTGCAGGTAAGGTGAAGGAGGCCCAACAGAAAAAAGACCTTGAACTAGCTGAGAAGATCAAGCTTGCTGACGAGAAGTTAGCTTCAGTCACCAAGCTTGAACAAGAAAATACCAATCTGAAAGCTGCTGTTGGGAAGAAAAATGATCTGGAGGCCTTCCTGAGTGGTCTTGCCAAGAAGCTGTTTCTTATGCTTGAAGGTAAACCTTTATGCTCAACAATCATTTTCAACTGTGATTTTTCCATTCGGACGTTGCCTTGACTCGGTGATCGCCCTTGCAGAATTTTGTCAAGACTTTGAAGAAGAGACTAGCCGGCTGGAACCAAACCTTGACCCCGTCAATTCTCCGGTGAACGACGAAGTTGCCATGAATGTTTTCCGACTGGAGTCCCGTGTCGCAGCTGTCGTGGACTATCTCGCAAGGCTGAAGGTCGCCACATCTCGCATCGACTCAACGCTCTGGCCCAGGGAGACACTCCAGCACGACCTCGAGTCGCTGATGGCTCGCTTGAACACAGTCCCTGGTCGAGTGCAGGAGTGGAAAAAGTCCTCGGCTCGGTGCGGTGCAGATGTTGCTCTGTGTCTGGCCCGAGTCCACTGCAAAGATGTGCGAGAAGACAAGCTGGCGGCCCTCCGGGTGGCCAACACCAAGAAACACGACTTCAGGTCCTTTATGGAAACTTTCATTGCTGCTGCCACTCGGATCGCAGAAGAAATTGATCTTGATGAGTTTCTTGCACCTTCCAGCCCTCCACAGGAGGGGTAAAAACTTCTTTTAAGCTTGATGCTTTAAATTTGCCTCGGTATGCCGAGTGGAGTTGTAACCGATAAACCTTAACAGGCTTTAGCACCTGAGCACTTTCGGTTCCTTTAGGTATCGTTCCGAACTTGAATTTGATGTTTGAATATGATTGCTTTTGGCTTGAAATGTCTTTTGCAGGTTCAAAGCAAGACGCTCACTGCAGTCGACTTATTCCTTAATCCACTTAGGCGAGCGCTGGGCTGCAGCTAAGCCCCCGAGTGAGGGGTTTGCTCTTCACTCGGTAGGATTTTTATATCTTAGGCGAGCACTGGGCTGCAGCTAAGCCTCCGAGTGAGAGGTTTGCTCTTCCCTCGGTAGGATTTTTATATCTTAGGCGAGCACTGGGCTGCAGCTAAGCCCCCGAGTGAGAGGTTTGCTCTTCACTCGGTAGGATTTTTATATCTTAGGCGAGCACTGAGCTGCAGCTAAGCCCCCGAGTGAGAGGTTTGCTCTTCACTCGGTAGGATTTTTATATCTTAGGCGAGCACTGGGCTGCAGCTAAGCCTCCGAGTGAGAGGTTTGCTCTTCACTCGGTAGGATTTTTA
>NW_021274278.1:127252-139372 GCF_002162155.2 Triticum dicoccoides
AACTTAGGCGAGTACTTGGACTGCAGCTAAGCCTCCGAGTGGAAGTCTGGCTTACCACTCGGTAGGATTTTTATAACTTAGGCGAGCACTGGGCTGCAGCTAAGCCTCCGAGTGGAAGTCTGGCTTACCACTCGGTAGGAATTTTATAACTTAGGCGAGTACTTGGACTGCAGCTAAGCCTCCGAGTGGAAGTCTGGCTTACCACTCGGTAGGATTTTGATAACTTAGGCGAGTACTTGGACTGCAGCTAAGCCTCCGAGTGGAAGTCTGGCTTACCACTCGGTAGGATTTTATTTAATCTTAGGCGAAACGGATTCGCAGCTAAGCCTCTGAGTGGGGGTCTGGCTCACCACTCGGTAAGGATTTTTACAAACTTAGGCGAAACGGATTCGTGGCGAAGTCACCCACTGAGGGGAAAATTTTATTGGACAAAATAAAAAGTGATAAAAATTATGGAGGAACTATGACACTATTATTTTGAAATCCATGAACTACAGGAGTACTTTATTGCAACTCATCCGAGTGATAAACTTAAGTGTAAAATGGGCGGAGTAGTTCCGCGTTCCAAGCTCGGGGCTCGTCGATATTATGTTTGACGTTGTAAAGACGGTACGCCCCGTTGTGGAGAACTTTGGTGACGATGAAGGGTCCTTCCCAAGAAGGAGCAAGCTTGTGATGTTTCTTCTGATCCACTCGGAGAACTAAATCTCCTTCCTGGAAGGCTCGACCCCTCACATTTCTGGCGTGGAAACGACGCAAATCTTGTTGGTAGATGGTCGATCGGATCAGAGCCATCTCCCTTTATTCCTCTAAAAGGTCGACTGCGTCCTCCCGCGCTTGTTCAGCTTCTGCTTCGTTGTAGATCTCAACTCGAGGAGCATTGTGGAGAAGATCACTCGGCAAGACTGCTTCAGCTCCGTAGACCAAGAAGAATGTAGTTCTTCCGGTCGATCGATTAGGTGTGGTCCGCAATCCCCAAAGCACCGAGGGAAATTCGTCGATCCACGCTCCAGCTGCATGCTTGAGATCACGCATCAGTCGGGGTTTCAATCCCTTGAGAATCAGGCCATTGGCTCGCTCTGCTTGTCCATTCGTCTGCGGATGGGCGACTGAAGCGTAGTCGACTCGTGTGCCTTGAGAGTTGCAGAAATCCCTGAATTCCTCCGAGTCAAAGTTCGACCCATTATCCGTAATGATGCTGTGCGGGACTCCATATCTGAATATCAGTTCCCTGATGAAGCTAACAACAGTACCGGCGTCAAGGTTCTTGATTGGTTTAGCCTCAATCCACTTGGTGAACTTGTCGACTGCCACCAGTACATGCGTGAAGCCACTTCGACCTGTTCTCAAAGGACCGACCATGTCCAACCCCCATACTGCGAAAGGCCAGACGAGTGGAATGGTCTTCAGAGCTGATGCAGGCTTGTGCGACATATTCGAGTAGAACTGACATCCCTCGCACTTATCCACTATTTCCTTTGCCATCTCATTCGCCTTTGGCCAGTAAAATCCGGCTCGGTATGCTTTGGCCACGATGGTCCGAGAGGACGCATGATGACCACAGGTCCCCGAGTGGATATCATTAAGGATGATTCGACCTTCTTCTGGTGTTATGCACTTCTGACCAACTCCAGTCGCGCTTTCTCTATATAACTGTCCTTTGATTACGGTAAAGGCTTTAGATCGACGGACGATCTGTCGAGCCTCTTCCTCATCCTCCGGAAGCTCTTTTCTCAGGATATACGCGATATATGGAACTGTCCAGTTGGGAATGACCACCATGACCTCCATGATCAAGTCGACCACTGCTGGGACTTCAACCTCAGTCGGATCTGTGGCACTCTTGGGCTGTGGAGCTTCTTCGGTGAAAGGATCTTCTTTGACTGACGGAGTGTGTATATGCTCCAAGAACACACCACTCGGAATGGCTCCTCTCTTGGAACCTATCTTTGCTAGATCATCAGCTGCTTGATTTTTCAGTCGGGGTATATGATGGAGCTCCAACCCCTCGAACTTCTTTTCCAGCTTCCTCACTGCACTGCAGTATCTAGTCATGGCTGGGCTTCTCACGTCCCACTCCTTCATCACTTGGTTGACCACTAAATCTGAATCGCCATAGACCATCAGGCGACGGACGCCGAGTGAAATGGCCATGCGCAATCCGTATAAGAGGGCCTCATACTCTGCCTCATTGTTGGAGGAATCAAAGTGAATCTGGAGCACATATCTGAGCTTATCTCCTCTGGGGGAAACCAGGACAACCCCAACACCGGAACCATTCAACATCTTAGAGCCATCAAAAAACATGGTCCAATGCTCCGAGTGAACTTCAGTCGGCTACTGCTGTTCAATCCACTCGGCGAGGAAATCTGCTATTGCCTGGGACTTAATGTCACATCCCTAGTTCTGACAATGCCTAGTGCATGCATTAGAGTGTTACATCATGTTTAAATTTCATTTAAACCTGAGATGGGGATTGACTAAGCCCTAACACCAAATGAATTCAACTAGGGTCAAAATAAAACCTTTTTCATTGAACTCAAAATGTCCTCTAAAAATGTTCAACATTTCTGGTTTGAGGTGGAAGCATCTACCAAAAATGGTTTATATTTTTGCAGGGCATATTTGGTCACTGAATTAAACCATATTGTATTTGACTTTGGGCATTTAAATACTATAAATAATTTAAATGTTCAAATAAATGTTGGAAAATTGTTAGGGGTCACTGAAATAATTCAGAAAGCACCCATAACTGTTTCCAGGATTTTATAAAATGATTTGATATTTTAAATCAAATCAAAAACAAATTGCAGAAAATAGAAAAGATAAAACAGAACAGAATTATAAAAGAGAGAGAGAGAAGCCCAGCTTACCTGGCCTCACCCGTGCAGTCCACCAGAACTGGCCCAGCTGGCCAGCCCATCTGGCCGGCCCAGCCCACCTCCTCCCCCTTGTCTTCTTCCTCCTCTGCCAGGAGGACGAACAGAGGCGTGGCGCGCGCCCGAGAGGCCTCGGCCACCTCCTGCTTCCCCCCTGGCCACCTCCTGCCTGGTTGCCTCCCTCCTCGACGCCCGGAGACGCCACGCCACCCCCTCGGACCCCTCTCACTCTTCCTCGAGGCCCCGCTCCTCTGCTCTTTCTCTCTCGCCCGAACCCGAACGCAGCCGTCGCCGCCGACGAGAACCACCGCGGCCACCGCCTTTCCCTCGCCTCTCCGACGCGCCCCCGAGCTCCGCCGTGACGTTCCCGTCCCTACCACGGAGCCACAAGACGCCGGACGCCCTGGAGCGCCGTCACCGACGCCATCTTCTTCCTCTGCACCGACGGCCGTCGTCGCTTGATTCGCCGGCCACAGAGCGTCCCCGGCCTCGCCCTCGCGCTCGTTGGACTCGCGGTGAGCCACTGAACCGTTCCCCTCTTCTTCCCATGCCGTTGGGCCGCTCTAGCCATTGCTTCCGCCGGACCCGAGAGCTCGCCGCCGCTGTGCCTCGTCACCACCGTGGCTGGAGCCGTTGCAGCTCGAAGCCGAGCACACCACCGCACTCAACACGTCTCCAGGAGCCCGTAACCGCCACTAGCTTCCCCTCCCGTGCCCCCGAACGCCAACCCCGACCTCGCCCGAGCTCCGGCCGCCGCCTCGCTCGCCGCCGTTGCTGATTCCGGCCACCCCCGCACCTCCCGTTGGTCCCCCTAGATGCGCACGGGCGCGGGCTACCTCCTGGTGCCCTTGGCGCGTCGATCCGATGCCCCTAGTGCAAGTCCGGCGTTCCCCCGCCGTGCGGAATGGTCGCCGCCGGCGAAACTCCGGCGACTGCCGATGTGGCACGCCTAATTAGCACTAATGACCACACTAAACACCCCCACAGCCACTGACAGTGGGCCCCACCCCTGGTCAAACCCCAGTCAGCGCTGGGTTTGACCGGGATTAGCTCCTGTGTCACTGACGTGTGGACCCCACGCGTCAGGTTTGACCCGGACCAGCCCCTGTTGACCCGCTGACGTCATGATGATGTCATGCTGACGCAATATTCATTTTCTGGAATTTAGTTTATTTTATTATATTCAGAAAATTCCAGAAAATGGCTAAAACTTCAATAAATCATAGAAATTCAACCGTAACTCCAAATTAAATAATTTATATATGAAAAATTATCAGAAAAATTCAAGGAATCCATCTGTACCATTTTCATGCATGTTAGAACAACTTATCACTATTGTTTAGGACAAATGAAGTGAATGGCATTTGAATAATCACATATGGAGTTTGAATTTGAATCTTGTATTCAAACCAACTTCATTTAATCTGTTGCTAGTTGCATTAGCTCAAAACACATTCATTTTGCCATGTCATGATCATGCATCATATTGTGCATTGCATTGATTGTGTTCCCTTCTGTGTTGCCGGTATTTGTCCCCTCTCGATAGACGTGATACCGATGATGTGATCATTGACACTGATGAAGACTCAATGTTATCTTCAGAAGTGCCAGGCAAGCAAAACCCCCTTGTTCATTCCGATACAATCCTACTCTCTCGCTCCTGCTCTCTTTTACTGCATTAGGACAACATCGATTCATCTGTTACTTGCTGCGGTAGCTGAACCCCTTTATCCTTTGCATGACCTGTCATTGCCACAGTAAATAGATGAAACCCACTAGCATGAGTAGGAGTTGTTTGAGCCCTGTTGTGCCTACTCATTCATGCTTGCTTGTCATGCCTGCTACTGCTTAGAGTTGAGTCAGGTCTGATTCATCGGGGATGAATCAGAGGCGTGTGAACATGTCCTACTGTGTGTGAGCTAAGTGTGTGAACACGATTTGGTAAAGGTAGCGGTGAGAGGCCATGTAGGAGTACATGGTGGGTTGTCTCATTGTAGCCGTCCTCAGGAACTGAGTTCTGTGTTTGTGATCCATGATTCAGCTACTACCATACATTGGGCCCTGAAATATGACCCCGCTCGACTTCTTATTCACCCTTGTCCTCTGTCCAGGAGTTGCAAGTAGTTTCTGGTGTTTGTAGTATGCTGGAGGCCGTGGACAGCGCTGACCGTAGGGGTGGGCTGTGGTGCGGTAGGCACATGGCCGGGTAAACCGGGCGCCCGTTTGGTGTCACGGAACCCTGTTCACATCGTTTGGGGCTGTGAGCGAAACTCCAGCCGGATCTCCTCATGGATGGAACCCGAATAGGCGATAAACCTGGACTAGAGACTTGAGTGTTTAGGTAGGTCGTGGTCTACACCCACGTCGGCTTTCGCTTGAAGTCTGCCGAGCACATGTCGTGTGCAGACGCTAAGTGGTGGAAACATGTATGAAGAAGTACACCCCTGCAGGGTTAACATCATCTATTCGAATAGCCGTGTCCGCGGTAAAGGACTTCTGGGTTGCTTATATCAGTTCATAGACAAGTGAAAGTGGATACTCTAAAATACGCAAGATAAGCGTGAGTGCTATGGATGGCGTTCTCGTAGGGAGACGGGAGCGGATCCATAGTGGTGTATTGATATGGTGAATATGTGGACTCGTGTGCGCCACCTCAAAAAAGTTACTCGCAGTCGTAGTTCAGGATAGCCACCGGGTCAAAGCTGGCTTGCTGCAGTTAAACCCCACCATCCCTTTGTTGATAATGATGCATATGTAGATAGTTCTGATGTAAGTCTTGCTGGGTACATTTGTACTCACGTTTGCCTATTTTATGTTTTTGCAGAGAGACTTCGGTCTCGCTAGTAGTTTCACGTGGACTTCGATGTTTAGCTTGATACCTCAGCTACGATCTTGTGCCCTCGGCAGGATCTGGTAGATAGTCAGGCTTCTCAGCCTTTTTCATTTATAGATGTCTGTACTCAGACATGATAGCTTCCGCTTGTGCTTTGACTTGTATGCTTTGATTGTTGGGTCATGAGACCCATGTTTGTAATATCTCGCTCCTCGGAGCCTATTGATTAAATTACTTGAGTCATAGAGTCATGTTGTGATGCCATGTTGTGTTTGCACATATCGAGCATATTGTGTGTATGTTATTGAAATGCTTGGTATGTGTGGGATCTGACTATCTAGTCGTTTATCTTCAGTAGCCTCTCTTACCGGGAAATGTCTCCTAGTGTTTCCACCGAGCCATGGTAGCTTGCTACTGCTCTGGAACACTTAGGCTGGCCGGCATGTGTCCTTCTTCGTTCCTGTGTCTGTCCCTTCGGGGAAATGTCACGCGATGAATACCAGAGTCCTGTTAGCCCGCTACAGCCCGGTTCACCGGAGTCCTGCTAGCCCAGTGCTACAGCCTGGATTCACTCGCTGATGACCGACACGTTCGATGCTGGGTCATGGATGCCTGTCCCTGTAAGTTTGTGCCACTTTGGGTTTACGACTAGCCATGTCAGCCCGGGCTCCTTATCATATGGATGCTAGCGACACTGTCATATACGTGTGCCAAAAGGCGCAAACGGTCCCGGGTAAAGGTAAGGCGACACCCGTGGGAATACCGTGCGTGAGGCCGCAAAGTGATATGAAGTGTTACATGCTATATCTATGTGGCATCGAGTCGGGGTCCTGACAGCGTTGGTATCAGAGCTTGACTGCCTGTAGGATTACCAAGCCAAACTGGTCGAAGTTGAGTCTAGAAATTCTTTAGTTATATAAGGGAATTGATTGTGGGATGGAACGTAAGGCTCTTTTTACTCCTTATACCTCATGGCCTTCTGATCTGAGTCATCATCTTCTCTTCTACGGGGATTAAGAACTAGGCTATCTCTTCTTTCTATTAGGACCACGTGTTACTAATCAGTGGACTTATAAGATTGTTGGATCTAAGTCTCAGTTCAGTTCCTACTACTTCCATATGTTAATTGTTGATCTCGAAACCTTGATATTGTGCTCCTGAGTGGTTATGCCACCATTTTTGTGAATGTCTCAAATCTTTTCTGAGCATTTACAGCCGTTATGCTGTCCGAGTCATCCTAGGTTTCTAAGTAGTCTGATGCATTTGCAAATCCTTTCTTCCCGTTTCAATGTTCCCATGGGCCAGATTAACCACACTAATCAGTGAGTTGAGGTACTCCGTTGCCTTGACATTTATGTTGGAGTTATTATTATGACCCTAGGTGTTTTAGGGAGTCACCTAGTAATCTAGCAATGATTTGTGATCCCAGTGTGATGATTCTGGCCTTTATCCTCGAAAGCATTCCGTGATGCTACTTAGTAGTAGGTATTCTACTCCTTGGGCTTTGAACCCGAGATTCACTCTACTTACTTCATGTTGATAGTAATTGCTAGTGCCTTTAGGATATTAGTAACCTTTGCGATAGTCCTCGAGGTTCATGGTACATCCTTCTTCCAATTACCATGAATCATTCTTGGCAGGAGTTCTTCTGAACCAAAAGATGACAACAAGAGTGCTCCCGATGAGTTCTCCATGCTATGTTGTGACTCTGCCAGCTCAACCTTTCTGCATGGATTGTCCGGAAGAAATATGTCGAACTCGTTCGACATGCTAATCCATGCATCCACAACTCAGAAAATCGTATGTTCCTTGAGTTGTCCCTCTTTAGTTGTCTTCTGACCCTCGTCTATCAATTGTTAGTCAAGATTATGTGTGCATTCGTTCATCGATGCCTATTACTCTTGTGGTCCGTCAAGCCATTCTATTCCGGAATGACTAGGAGAAACAAACTCCAGTACCTCATCCATATCTAGGATTGGGTCAAAGTAGTTGTATTCCGCAGATCAAATGCCAATCCAGCTTTTGTTCTGTTCTACCTTGGAGTATTACCTTATTTGATATCGAGATTGTTATAGGAATTGCACACCATCCTATGAACTCTTGGTACAGTGATACTTCTTGCCATCATTGCTCATTCCTCGGATCCTGTGTTATTGTAACCGGAATGCCGACAAATGAATTATGGTGTATGAAGTCAATACTGCTAGCAACTCTATTGCTTGGTAGTTAAATGGACGATAACCTCGTTCTTAGCGTGTTGATTGTTGAATCGTCACCCTAAGACTGATTGTGCTACCTAGTCCCTATTTCTGGTGCACTCCTCGACCAATGAGTTAGGAGTTATTTCAAGTCCTCACTCATTTGATCATGTCGTCTTGCCCTCAAAAGCGAGATTGTTCTCGAGCTTAGTAACATATCGGTGGTTCGTGATTTTCCGAATATCTTCTCGAAAGTATCACCAGGCTGTCACCTGACTGTTATGTTGAGCTCGTGATCAAGTTGGTTTCTTGTGAACCACTTTCTCTCCAAGAATCGGTGTTAGATACCCCTGAGCTAGTTGGTTAAGCCAAACAACAACTTGGAGAGTTGGAAGATAAAAGCCTGTCTGACTTAGTTCATGTTAAGGGATATCTTTCTGTGTATGTGTGTGTGTTGAAGAAAGATGATATCTTCATTAATTGGTCCTTGTGATCAGTTGCTGGACCTATTGTCTTATCAATCCTTTGATTTGAGTGTGGGCTATCGTCAAATCAAATCAGTACCAACGATGCTCGTAATGTTGTCTTATTCGTGGTTGATCCCTCGAGCATACACCATTACATCTTTGGTCTGACCAATGCTATCACTTGTTCACTTAACTATGGATTTCCTTTTAAAAGGAAACCCAGATGAATTGTTGTTGTGCCCATTGACAACATCCTTGTCTTCTCCATAATTTTGCTAAACATTAAGCTAGTGTTGGAAACTTTTGAAAGCATTTGTTCATGCTAGCTCATGAAGCATATGTTCGGATGTAAGAAGTGACTTCCTCTTATACACGTGCATTTGGTGAAAGTTGCCACCGTGAATTTGAGAAAGTTAGTTTTGCTTCCTCTGGAATCATCCCAAGTCAGTCATGCATACGTGCGAAGTATTCTGTGGTCTGGAGACTTGCAACCTTCATTCCATATGTGTTCCGAGCACACCAAGCCACTGATTGAGTTGTTCAAAGATAAAGGAGTCTGTCCAAGGTGAACTCTTTGGACTTCCACGCGTGGAGACTTCGATGTCATTAATGATGGTTCCCCACCTGAACTCGGTAGTGTTTTATTATAAGACTACCACGTGGTCATGTTTGTCTGGGACAGCGTGTTCACATGTTTGTAGCAGAACCAGCTCATGTTTTGGAGCTTGCTATCGTAGTTCATCTCCCGAGAATCCCGCAACGTCATCTCGTCGATTTGTGTTGCAAACTTTCATTTTTCTTCCTAGACTCGATGAGTCTGGAATATCCGGACACCAACCAGATCTGAATCTCAGGTAGATATGATGGTTTGGAACATTTCCCAAGAACTATAATATCGGTCTCTCGATAACCGGTAAGGTGGATGTCGTGGCCAACACACCCATCCGGTAGACCTATTATTATAGTATCTTGTTTGAGGAAGTTGGCCACCTCCCCATAGGGATTTCGTAGGATTACTCCCTAGTTGCCCCTATGGATTTCTGTGTTCCGAAGTCCGACCTTTTTACTTGATGTTCTAGATATCAAACCATATCTATGGGTGGATTACGCTAGCACATCAAGGAGAACATTAGAAGCGGAGTGCTAAATGTCTCTCGATCGATCATCCAGATTTTATTTCCTTGGCCCCGCCAAGGGTGTAATCTGAGAAGTGTTATCTTCCTTTGCATCTGCATCATCCATCATCATTCATCATGGTAGCAAGTTGTGTTGCCAGGATCCTTGACACGGATATTGGTAGAATCTTGATGATTGTGGAAATGCTCAAGTTCTTGAGAGCACGCACAAGCGCTACGTCTTATCATCGGCACTAGCTGGGTTTGCTCTCAGTTCCCTCGGCCATGATGTGACCTTCTCAAACAGTGAATTCACTCTCTATTGTTGGGTTCTTCCCCAGTTACTAGAATCATTCCCAGCATTTGCATTTTGTTCCCAGCTTGCACCGCCAATGTGCCATTCTACCACGGGTCTCTTCCATTTCCGGTGGTAAGCAAATTCATCCATTACGTTGTCTTCAACAAGGTAATCCACATCATCCAAGTCCGAGTATGCCATTCTACCGACCCCCGCCAATCGATTGCTGTGATTTGCCCTAGGCTGATATAGAGAGTCTCAATGATCTCTATATCAAAGGTAATTCTTTTTGCCACTTAAGGGGATATATCTTCGAGTCACCTTCCCTAAGGTGCATCATTATGGTATCATGGCAACTCAACTCCTCGCTACGTGACAATTGTTTACCACATTCTTGAGTCTGGAATTGTTGTCTACCTAGTGAACCTTCGTCATCCGTTTCTTTCCCCCCCTCTTGATGTGTATCTCGTGTCTCAACCGAGAGATGGTTCTATGTCTCATTCCGTGAGTTAATCCTGAGTTGTTCGACCTTCGAGAAGACCGATCCTTCTAGAGTTTTCCTTTCCTCTTCTTTTCATGATTAGCTGGAGTTCTCAGAGCAAGACGACAAGACAAAGATGGTGTTCGAATCAACGTTCCTATGAAGTGCACCCTGGATCGTGAAGATTATACTAGTTTGCGTTTCCCCTTCAGCCTACCCTACGCTTGAATCTTGAGACGAGATTCTTGTTTAGTGGGGGTGAGTTGTCACATCCCTAGTTCTGACAATGCCTAGTGCATGCATTAGAGTGTTACATCATGTTTAAATTTCATTTAAACCTGAGATGGGGATTGACTAAGCCCTAACACCAAATGAATTCAACTAGGGTCAAAATAAAACCTTTTTCATTGAACTCAAAATGTCCTCTAAAAATGTTCAACATTTCTGGTTTGAGGTGGAAGCATCTACCAAAAATGGTTTATATTTTTGCAGGGCATATTTGGTCACTGAATTAAACCATATTGTATTTGACTTTGGGCATTTAAATACTATAAATAATTTAAATGTTCAAATAAATGTTGGAAAATTGTTAGGGGTCACTGAAATAATTCAGAAAGCACCCATAACTGTTTCCAGGATTTTATAAAATGATTTGATATTTTAAATCAAATCAAAAACAAATTGCAGAAAATAGAAAAGATAAAACAGAACAGAATTATAAAAGAGAGAGAGAGAAGCCCAGCTTACCTGGCCTCACCCGTGCAGTCCACCAGAACTGGCCCAGCTGGCCAGCCCATCTGGCCGGCCCAGCCCACCTCCTCCCCCTTGTCTTCTTCCTCCTCTGCCAGGAGGACGAACAGAGGCGTGGCGCGCGCCCGAGAGGCCTCGGCCACCTCCTGCTTCCCCCCTGGCCACCTCCTGCCTGGTTGCCTCCCTCCTCGACGCCCGGAGACGCCATGCCACCCCCTCGGACCCCTCTCACTCTTCCTTGAGGCCCCGCTCCTCTGCTCTTTCTCTCTCGCCCGAACCCGAACGCAGCCGTCGCCGCCGACGAGAACCACCGCGGCCACCGCCTTTCCCTCGCCTCTCCGACGCGCCCCCGAGCTCCGCCGTGACGTTCCCGTCCCTACCACGGAGCCACAAGACGCCGGACGCCCTGGAGCGCCGTCACCGACGCCATCTTCTTCCTCTGCACCGACGGCCGTCGTCGCTTGATTCGCCGGCCACAGAGCGTCCCCGGCCTCGCCCTCGCGCTCGTTGGACTCGCAGTGAGCCACTGAACCGTTCCCCTCTTCTTCCCATGCCGTTGGGCCGCTCTAGCCATTGCTTCCGCCGGACCCGAGAGCTCGCCGCCGCCGTGCCTCGTCACCACCGTGGCTGGAGCCGTTGCAGCTCGAAGCCGAGCACACCATCGCACTCAACACGTCTCCAGGAGCCCGTAGCCGCCACTAGCTTCCCCTCCCGTGCCCCCGAACGCCAACCCCGACCTCGCCCGAGCTCCGGCCGCCGCCTCGCTCGCCGCCGTTGCTGATTCCGGCCACCCCCGCACCTCCCGTTGGTCCCCCTAGATGCGCACGGGCGCGGGCTACCTCCTGGTGCCCTTGGCGCGTCGATCCGATGCCCCTAGTGCAAGTCCGGCGTTCCCCCGCCGTGCGGAATGGTCGCCGCCGGCGAAACTCCGGCGACTGCCGATGTGGCACGCCTAATTAGCACTAATGACCACACTAAACACCCCCACAGCCACTGACAGTGGGCCCCACCCCTGGTCAAACCCCAGTCAGCGCTGGGTTTGACCGGGATTAGCTCCTGTGTCACTGACGTGTGGACCCCACACGTCAGGTTTGACCCG
>NW_021274278.1:143142-148810 GCF_002162155.2 Triticum dicoccoides
TCTTGAGGCCGAATGGCATGGTGATATAGCAGAAGCACCCGAATGGAGTGATGAAAGCTGTTTTTACCTCGTCGGGTCCGTACAGACGGATCTGGTGGTACCCGGAGTAGGCGTCTAGAAAAGACAATCTCTCGCATCCCGCGGTCGAGTCAACAATTTGATCTATGCGAGGGAGAGGAAAATGATCTTTCGGGCAGGCCCGGTTGATGTGCTTGAAATCAATGCACATTCGGAGCGATTTGTCCTTCTTAGGAACCATGACGACATTAGCGAGCCATTCGGAGTGGTATATCTCTCGGATAAATCCTGCCGCCAACAGTCGAGCCACTTCCTCACCAATGACTTTTCTCTTCTGGACGGCGGACCGCCGAAGATGCTCTTTGACTGGTTTTGCTGATGAGTCGACTCTTAGGCGATGCTCAGCCAGTCCCCTGGGAACACCTGGCATGTCAGCGGGCTTCCATGCAAAAATGTCTCAGTTCTCACGGAGGAACTGGATGAGCGCTTCTTCCTATTTCGGGTCGAGTGTTGTGGAGATGTGGGTCGGGGCTGCATCGGGGTCGGTCGGGTGAATGTGAACAGGCTTCGTCTCACCGGACGACTGAAATGCAGATTCTGTGGCGGGTTTCTTGGATCGCAGCAAATCACTCGGATCTGCGTTTTGCTTGTATTCTTCAAACTCGACCGCTGTCACCTGGGAATCAGCAATCTTTGAGCCCTTCTGAAAGCACTCTTCTGCCTTTTTTCGATCACCGGTGACAGTGATCACTCCTTTGGGGCCGGGCATCTTCAATTTGAGGTACACGTAACATGGTCGAGCCATGAACCGTGCATAAGCTGGTCTCCCCAAAATGGCATGATATGCACTCTGAAAATCCACGACCTCAAACGTCAACTTCTCTTTGTGAAAATGTTTCGAATCACCAAACACCACGTCCAGAGCTATTTGGCCGAGTGACTCGGCTTTCTTCCCTGGTATAACTCCATGAAAGCTCATGTTACTGGTGCTCAGTCGGGACATCGGAATGCCCATTCCTTTCAGTGTGTCTGCATACAACAAATTCAGCCCGCTACCACCGTCCATCAGCACTTTTGTCAGTCGAGTGCCTTCGACAACTGGATCGACCACCAAAGCTTGCCTCCCAGGGGTGGAAATATGAGTCGGGTGATCAGATTGGTCGAATGTGATGGGTGTTTGGGACCATCTCAGGTAATTTGCTTTTGCTGGGGTAACCATGTTCACCTCGTGGTTAATGACTTTCAATCGACTCTTGCTTTCCACATCTGCAAAGATCATCAGAGTGGAGTTGACATGCGGATATCCTTCCTCACTGTCCTCCATGTCTTCGGCCTTGTCCGACTCCTTTTCCCTGTCTTTAGACTGTTTTCCTTGAAACTGCTGGATCAGGAGTCGACATTGGCGAGTGGTATGCTTTGGGTAAATGATATTCCCCTCTTCGTCTTTCTTCGTGTGGATGTGACACGGCATATCCATCACGTCGTTCCCTTCTTTATCCTTTACCTTCTTAGGGTTCCAGGATTCTTTTGGTTTCCCTTTAAACTTTCCATGAGTCATGGCCAGAGCCTCTCCAGGAGCTGCCGGTTCAGCCTTCCGCTTCTGTTTCCGACTGGTGTTTCCCTTCTCCGACTGGCTCGGCTTGTGCTTGACGCTTCGGAGTCAGTCTTCTTCTTCGCCGTTGGCGTACTTGGTAGCAATTTCCATCATCCGACTCAAGGTCATGTCTCCGGTTCGACCAAATTTCAAACTCAATTCTCTGTTCTTGACACCATCCTTGAAGGCGCAGACTGCCTGATGATCAGACACATTCTCCACAGTATGGTGCAAAGTGATCCATCTCTGAATATACTCCCTGAGAGTCTCATTGGTCTTCTATACGCAGACTTGCAGCTCCGTCAATCCAGCCGGTCGCTTGCAAGTTCCCTCAACGTTCTGATGAACACTCGGGACAGATCTTCCCAAGTGTAAATGCTGCTAGGAGGTAACTGATTCAACCACGCTCTGGCAGAACCTTCCAACATGAGGGGCAAATGCTTCATGGCCACCTCGTCATTCCCACCACCAATCTGAACCGCCACTCGGTAGTCCTCAAGCCAAGTTTCAGGCTTAGACTCACCGGTGAACTTGCTGACTCCTGTTGCCAACCTGAAATTGGGAGGAATCACTGCGGCTCTGATAGCTCTGCTGAAACATTCCGGACCAGAAACGTGCACTCGACTGCTCGTGGGCGCATCTCTGTCGAGTCCACCTCGATGAGCTCTGTTCCGGTCGACCAAGCCTTGCACGATAATGGATCGCGCGTCGAAGCCTGGTTCTCTGGGGTCGACTAGAACTCTTCGCCCCGCACTGAGCTGACGTCTGTCATCTTGCTGCCGAGGAGCGTAAGACCCACCCCTCGGAGGGGAGGTGGGCACTCGACGCCTATCATCTCGGTCGTGTCGGTCTCCATATTGGTCTCGCCGATTCTCGCGCCCTTCACGCCGCGGAGGCGATCTGGGACTGTGAGCCGACTGAACCGTATTCGCAGCGACGGATCGACTGTGAATTCTGTTGCGCGACTGCGACACGGCTGAATTCTGATCTCCTGCTGCCCGGAGCAGATCCCTGATCTGCATCAAGCCTCTGCCAGCTTCCGACTGAGAGGGCTGGATGGACTCTGCTATACGGGTCGCAGCTGCTAAATTCTGGATTGGGGTTCGATATACCTGAGTCGGCGGGAAGAGTTGACGTCGATTGGCGTTGGGAACTCGTTGCCGCGCGCGCTCGTCGAGCTCGCTGAAGATTCTCCAGGCGAGTGCGTTTGGCCAAATTGGCCAAACGTGCCTCCTCCAAGGCGCGAGCCTCGGGGGTTTCTCCTGCGATGGGAGTATGCAGGGCATCCATGTTCCCGCGGCGGAGTTCCTCTCTTTGCAGAGAGTCGAGTGGCTCGGGTTGGTACTCTTCGTGGTCTCGTGCGGGGTCGCCTCCGTCGCCTGCCCCACCATCACGGGCGAAGCCAGGGGGGCTGCGAGGCCCGTCGACCATCAGGATTTCCGCCGCTGGATCACTGCTATCGCATTCGGATGCAGTCTCTACGGAGCTAGTCGACAGATCGAACAGGCCGTAGAGAGATTCGTCGGGCTCGATTGCCGCAACTTGGGTGGTGGCCGTCTGGCGAGCCACCGCATGTCTCACCCACTGCTGAAGCCTCGACCGACCCGAGCGCTTGCGCTGGCGGGAGACCGGGAAGGTGGTCGATAGGGGAGTCGACCGATATGGGGTCGACGGTTGCCGCAGCAGAACGTCACGGACACATGCGCGAAAATGCGTCGCACCGCGGACGGGGAGCGCATCGACGTCGAGTGGAGCCTCCTGGAGCCAGGCGGAGTCGTCGGCGACGAAGGTGAGAGCACCGAGACGAATCTCTCGACCCTCGACCAAAACTCCAGCAGCTACCATGATGAAAGTACTCGGAAGAATCGCAACTTCTCCACAAAATCGCTAAAACACCGGCCCCACGGTGGGCGCCAACTGTCGTGGATCTAAATCTGACAGTAGAGTGGGGGGTAGGTATGGAGAGGCAAGGTCCTAGCTATGGAGAGGTTGTAAACACAAGATATGTACGAGTTCAGGCCCTTCTCGGAGGAAGTAAAAGCCCTACGTCTCGGAGCCCAGAGGCGGTCGAGTGGATTATGTGTATATGGATTACAGGGTGCCGAACCCCTCTGCCTGTGGAGGGGGGTGGCTTATATAGAGTGCGCCAGGACCCCAGCCAACCCACGTAATGAAGGGTTTAAGGTACATTAAGTCCGGGGCGTTACTGGTAACGCCCCACATAAAGTTTCTTTACTATCATAAAGTCTACTTAATTACAGACCGTTGCAGTGCAGAGTGCCTCTTGACCTTCTGGTGGTCGAGTGAGTCTTCGTGGTCGAGTCCTTCAAGTCAGTCGAGTGAGTCCCTCGTAGGTCGACTGGAAGGTGATCTCTTCTAAGGGTGTCCTTGGGCAGGGTACTTAGATCAGGTCTGTGACCCTACCCTAGGTACATGACTCCATCAGCCGCCGCCGGCACTTGGAGGGGGGAAACGGACGCGTCGGGTCTACACGGAGGGGATCTTGCTGTGGGTCTGGTCCGATTGTTGCTCCAAAGTGTTCCTATGGGCTGACCTAACACAACCGGGCGGGGAGGTCCGCTGGTCAAAGCCCGTTCGTGCAAAGTCAAAGGGCTAGATCCTGTGGTCAAACGCTACAGGGTTAGGCGGGACGGGGGCCCTGGGGGGTAGCAATGCCACCGGAGCGTCGCACCGGGCCCTCATACATGCGCGGTGGTGTGGTGGCATGTCCGAAGAGGCGGCACGCGTCTCCGGGGCGTGCCCCCCCCCTCACGGATGGCGATGACACGGTAGTAGACGTTCTGCGGTAACGATGCGGCATGAATATTATTAAATACTTGGAGCCGATAAAATCATGAGTTTTTTTGCACGATGTGGGCACATGTGCTATAGGAACGATGGCATTTTTTCATAATTTTTGGTGATGGAGAAGTATCCGAAAAATTCCCTCTACGCGGATTGCCCTTCGCGTGTCTACGGCTGTGGCCGGCGGCCTACGGGGGCTAGCATGCCGCCAAATCTTGCATAGGCGGCCTCTCACAAGTCTGGAAGTGTTGTGACGGTTGCAAACGCCCGGCACGCGTGTCCGGGGTGTCCCCCCCCCCTCGCGGATGGCGTCGCCGCCGGCACCTGGAGGGGGGAAACGGACGCGTCGGGTCTACACGGAGGGGATCTTGCTGTGGGTCTGGCCCGGTTATTGCTCCAAAGTGTTCCTATGGGCTGACCTAACACAACCTGGCGGGGAAGTCTGCTGGTCAAAGCCCATCCATGCAAAGTCAAAGGGCTAGATCCCGTGGTCAAATGCTACAGGGTTAGGCGGGACGGGGGACCTGGGGGTAGCAATGCCACCGGAGCATCGCACCGGGCCCTCATACATGCAGGGTGGTGTGGTGGCATGTGCGAAGAGGCGGCACGCGTCTCCGGGGCGTGCCCCCCCCCCTCACGGACGGCGAGTCGGCGGCCATGCGCTCCCACACCCGCGACCAGGCCACGGCCTCGGCGGACGAAGCTACTCGAGTTCGGCGCCTCCCCTCCCCTCTGTGTGGTTCCGGGAGAGGAGAGGGTCGAGCGGTTAAAAAAACATTAAAAATCCATATGAAATAATAATACATAAAAAACATAAAAAAGAACAAATATAACTATAAAAATCATTAAAAAATCTATATGAAATAAAAAACATAAAGAAGGAAAAATATGAACTACTAAAAATATTTAAAAAATGAAAAATATGAACTACTAATAACATTTAAAAAATAAAAAATATAACTATGCCGACGACAAAGCCGTCGGCATAGCTGCGGCCATAGGGGACGTGTCACGGGGATCGGTGACGTGGCATCTATGCCGACGGCAGCCGTCGGCATAGTTTGCCTTATCCCCTCACGTCGACCCTCATCCACTCAATCTCTCCCACTCCCCGCGACCCCGCCCCCTACTGCCGTCGCCGCACTCGCCCCTTGCCGCCGCCGCCGCCGCACTCGCCCCCTGCCGCCGCCGCCACACTTGCCCCCTGCCTCGCCTGTGCCCCCTGCCGCCCCCACCCGCATCGCCGCCGCC
>NW_021274278.1:149478-157468 GCF_002162155.2 Triticum dicoccoides
TGGACGCCGCCCCGGCCGGCCCACGGCCTAGCCTGGCCGGCCCCCTGCTGGTCCGACCGGCCGGCCCCTCCGGCGACCGCCCCCTGCCGCTCCGGTGGTCGTCCCCTGCCCCGACCGGCCGCCCCCTGCTCTGGTGGTCGCCCCCTCATCCGTAGGTAAGATTTTTTTTACCTTTTTTGTGTAGTAATGTTGTAGATGAATGCATATATATATATATGTATATTAATAGATGATTAGATAGATGAATGAAATGAAAGAGAGTATAAATCTGAAAAAAATTAAGTGCACAATGTGAGATAGATAGATGAGATGAATGGATATTTGTGTAGTTTTACTATGTTTTTAGATACATACTCAATATTATAGATATATGTATTGTGAAGATGATTTGAGAGGGAAGAGTAATTTTTTGTGAAGATAGATAGACGAAAGTTAAAATTTGGATATGATGAGTGGTTACTTCATCAAGTTGGTCTTTCTAAAACAAGTTTGTGATATGATGTGATGTGTGATGATGCTTTATATGTGATGTGATGACCTAATTTTTTTCATTTGGTGGAATTTAGAGGATTTCTGGTGTTGCCTCCGGTGGAGTGATCATTGACGTTGGAGCTCTTGGTCTTTGATTGTCCCTTCACTGATCGACTACATCATCTACATCCGAGGGTGAGCTACAAATCCACCACCTCATACGTTCTTTTAATCATGTCACTAGATTAAATTTTCACATCAAGTCGCGTAACCTAGGTCTCCCGTCCGAAAGGGTTGCATCGATAAATATGCATTCAATTGCATATTTATCACCGCAGCTCTTTCGGATTGCCCAGCGCTTTCCACGGACAGCCCGAGGATGTGTAGATTGGGTACGTTGTTCATGCTCTACCCCGTTCCGAGACAGGATTTCGGTGGCACCTCCCTGTTGTTCACCGGATGCACATTCTCTCGGCATTTTGCTGAGACGTGTATTTGGAGAACAGCGGGGAGGTGCTGCCGGAATTTTGTCTCGGAGTGGGGTAGAGCATGGACAACGTACTCAATCTACACATTCTCGGGTGGGATTAGGACCCATCTTTACCTATTAGAGATGTAGGTGGATTAAATGTCGTTTCTCGTCAACCTTGTAAAAAATAAAATATTGATGTGAGTAATTTAAATGAATCCTTAATTGTGTTGTGTGGCTTCCAATAAAGAAGAGATGGCAGATAATCAGTTGATGTATAGTGGGTTTTTCCGTCGGAATCAAGTAACAACAGAGTGGGTCGAGAAAACTGATGTGTTTTTGAAAGAGATATTCCGTAGTTCAATGAGGATGGTGCCAGAATGCCCGTGTGCCAGATGTAAGAGACGTATCCGCATAGATAAGAGTGAGATGACTAAGCACCTTCGCACACATGGATTTATTCCCAACTTTAATATGCCGATAAACTTTGCCCAGCAGGACCGTGGTAGAGAGGATGTGATACGACAACGTGTCGCTGGTTATGAGGATGATGGGGTTAGAGACATGCTAGATGATGTCTTTGCTGCACAGCCGACACCTCCATCACATTAAGCGAATGAACCGGAGGAACCGGAGGAAACCGCAAAGGCCTTCCTGGAAATCTTGGCCTCGTCAAAGAAACCTCTCTATGAGGGTGCCAAGCTGTTTGTGCTGGATGCTATCTCGCAACTGATGGCAGTCAAGGCTGAGTATGGCTGTAGCCGAGGTTGCTTCGAAGCATTTCTGGGAGTATGGGCTAATAGCCTGCCTGAGGGCCATGAACTGCCGAAAACCATGTACGCTACGAAGAAAATCATGAAGGCGCTCTCCATGGACTATGACAAAATAGATGTTTGTCCAAAGAATTGCCTTTTATTTAGGCATGAGTATGCGGATGACAAGTACTGTAGGAAGTGCGGTTCCTCTCGGTATATTGAGGTGGTCGATAAGCATGGTCAGAAGTAGCAGCTAAAAATCCCTGTGAAGGTTCTTCGGTATCTTGATTTTATAAAAAGACTGCAGCGCCTTTTCATCACCGAGGAGTCTGCCAAAATGATGAAGTGGCACAAGGAAGGGAAAAGGTACAATCCAAAAAAAATTGTACATCCATCAGGAGGTGAAGCATGGAAGTCATTCGATATAGAGTACCCAGAGGAAGCAGCCGAGGCTGGGAATGTCAGAATTGCTATAACATGTGATGGGTTCAATCCATATGGTATGTCTTCTAATCCATACAGCTGTTGGCCCGTATTTGTTATTCCGCTCAATCTCCCTCCCGGCGCCATAATGCAACGCAAGACCATGTTCCTGTCGCTTATAATTCCAGGGCCTGAATATCTGGGGAAGAATTTGAGTGTGTTTATGCAGCCGTTGGTGGATGATTTGCACCATTCTTGGTACTTCCCGAGGTTGACATACGACCGACATCTGCAGAAAAATTTCTTGATGAAAGTTTGGCTACAATATTGCATGCATGACTTTCTCGGTTATGCCCTGTTCTGTGGATGGTGTACAAGTGGAAAGATGCCTTGCCCAGTGTGCATGCAGACCTTAATTTTCATTTGGCTAAAGAAGGGTGGCAAGTATGTTGCATTTGACCTGCATCGACAGTTCCTCCCTCCAGACCATCCTGATAGGGAAGACAAGAAGAACTTCACAAAAGGCAAAGTTGTCCATGAAGTAAACGAGATTCCAACGTTTTCTGGTGCAGATGTGCTTGCTCAGCTGAAAGCTCTTAAGCCTGCCGGTGAAGGGAAAGGCAAAGGTAAAGGCAAAGGCAAAGGCAAAGGCAAAGCCACAGGCGAAGACGAGGGCGAGGGCAAAGGAAAAGGTAAAGGGAAAAAAATTGAAGGATATGGTGAGACGCACAACTGGACTCACATTACCCCCTTCACGCAGCTTCCCTATTTTAAGGACCTCAAACTTCCATACAACATAGACGTGATGCACACCAAAAAGAATGTCGCAGAGTCCCTTTTTCACACGATCCTCAACATTCCTGATAAGACAAAGGATAATGTTAATGCTAGAGTTGATCAATAGAATATTTATGATAGACCACGTCTACACATGCAGCCTCCCACTGGCAGTCGAAAATCTTGGTTCAAGCCAGATGCTGACTTCGTACTTAAAAAGGATCATAAGATGGAGGCATTCAAGTGGCTGAAACACATCGTGAAGTTCACTGATGGTTATGCGTTGAATATAAGTAAGGGGGTCAATCTTTCAACGGGTAGAGTGACCGGGCTCAAGAGTCATGACTATCGTGTATGGATTGAGCGGATTATGCCAGTGATGGTTCGGGGCTATGTTCCCGAGCGTGTCTGGCATGTGCTTGCGGAGTTAAGCCATTTCTTCTGCACGCGTTGTGCTAAAGAAGTATGTCCTGAGAAGATAAAAGAAATGCATAAGAAGGCACCGGAGTTGATATGCAAGCTAGAGAAGATCTTCCCGCCAGGCTTCTTTACTCCGATGACACATCTCATTTTGCACCTCCCGGACGAGGTATTGTTGGGGGGGCCTGTGCAGAATCGTTGGCAGTACGGCCCTGAGAGACAGAACAAGCATCTGAGATAGAAATGTGGAAACAAAGCTAAGATTGAAGCTTCCATAGCTGAGGCAGTTATCCTAGAGGAGGTGGCAGACCTCAGGACAGCCTACTATCCGGACCATGTTCCCACGTTGCACAATAAGGTGTCTCGATACAATACAGAAGAACCCAAGTATAAACCAAAGTTGCCTCTATTCATCGGGCAAGGTGGTAGGGCTGGATGCTCGAAACCTTATCTCATGCCACGAGATGAGTGGGAGGATGTCATGTTCTATATCTTGCACAACATCAAGGAAGTTGAGGATGAGTGGATGAGGTAATACCTTTGCACCATTCTTTTAGTCAATTCGTTATGTTCACTTTGCCTAGTTCTTATACCGCTGTTCTTATTGTAGTCGATTCATTGAAGAAGAATGGACGGGAATGCTGCCTCCTACTGAAGCGGAGGCACTTGCTCTTCTCCGAAAGGGTGCTGATGGAAGGAAAAATTTCGTTGCGTGGTTCATGGAGAAAGTAATTTTTCACACTTCCCTATTACCTATTTCAATTAAACTCATGCACCCTATAATTTCAATTAAACTCATGCACCCTATAATTTCAATTAAACTTGTAGGGAAATGATCCGACCAAATCAATGGATGAAAAATTGAGATGGGTTTCCATGGGTTTTGACCCTGTCGTCATGACATGCCAAAAGTATGATGTGAATGGGTATCACTTCCATACAGAGGAGCACCAGAACAGTCGGCCTGATCCCAAAACCATAAATACTGGAGTCTTCACTGAAGGAGATAATAAAGTAGATTACTACGGAAGGGTAGGAAAAATATACGAGCTTACATTCAAATGTGGCCGCGAACACCTAAGTCTCACTGTGTTCAAATGCCGATGGTTCGACCCCAAAAAGGGTCTGAGACATACGCCTTCTGTTGGTTTAGTTGAAGTTAAACCATCAACCGTCTATGCCGGAGCTGATCTCTTTATCGCCGCTACCCAGGCCACACAAGTATATTATCTGCCTTACCCATGCCAGAAAGAGTACCTAAAGGGTTGGGAAGTTGTGTTCAAGGTGTCGCCGCATGGTAAGCTAGCGGACCCGAACGATGATGATTACTACAACATAAACCCCATGACATACAAGGGAGTGTTCTATCAAGAGGAACATGATGATGTGGTCCAAAACAACGAGGATGATAACTTGGGTTATGTTGACCTGGACCCAAACGACGACGACGCACAGATTGATGGTGAGGCAGTTGTGAATCAAAGAGACATAATTATGCTTGAAAAGTTAAATGAAGGCGCTGACGATGAGGAAGAGCCTCCACCTCCGTCAGACAACGAAGATGATATGTGTGATAGTGATGATGAGACCGGTCCACAAATAGATTACAATAGTGATGATTCATATGGGTTCCAGAAAATGTAAGTTCTTTTAATGATCATTACAATAGTATGCTTAATGTGCTCTTCTGGTATTAATGTTTTTCCTGTATGCTTGTTTAATTGATATCCTTACTAATTGTTTATTCTCTTCTCAATGCAGGTTTGCTAATCATGGGCAAGTCCAGCGGCGCCAGTTTCCTCAGTAAATTCAAAGGACTTACTCGGAGTGGACGAGCCCACAAGGTTCCCTCCCGACTACGCGAGGATGACACCTCACAGGGAGGTGGAGGGGTCGGGGGAGGAGACCCTAGAGGAGGAGGCGGTGGGGGGAGAGCCCCTAGAGGAGGAGGAGGTGGGGGGAGAGGCAGCCGGGGCAAAAAACTCCGGGCCGTGTCCGAAATAGGAGGGTCTTCTTCGATGCCCTCCTATACAGAGGCACCTTCTGAGTCTGAGGAGGAGGAGTATGTTCCTGATGGCGAGGAGGAGGAGGGTGAGGAGGAGGAGGGCGAGGAGGAGGAGGGCGAGGAGGAGGGTGAGGAGGAGGGCGAGGAGTGTGGAGGGGATGTTGATCCCGAGTTGTGGGGTGACTTGCCACCGGGTGCTCCGCAGGGGTGGCTGCGTGGTAATGCTGGTCTACCTACACCACCTTCTATCGAGGAGCACAAGGGACTCATTGAACCAGTGGGGACAGAGTAAGTGCCTCTCGATCATATTTTCAACACATGACAACATTTTCTTATTGTACACATGGCAATCATTTGATTCTTTTGCAGAAACTGGATCCTTCACGGAAAGGGCCGTAAACCGAACGGTCTTATCACTGTCCTATTGAAGGAGTTTTGGCCTGGCCTATTCTGCCCGCGGCCAGACAGGGACCCGCAGCTGCGGATTTTGGCCACGAGCTGGGCCCACTACGAGGCTTGCAGCAACGCGGAGTACGGGACGGCCGCTAAGGCCGTGATCACCAAATTTTGGGTAAGTTCTCTTTTGAATCACTTGTCTTCAGTTTCGTTCATAGTTTATCGTTGAATCACTCAACTCATTCCTTGTTTGCTTCTGGTTTATGCATGATTGCAGCAACTCTATAGAGTTCTTGACGAGCACAAGGCCAGAGCCGACGTGGTCTTGCTTGCGGCTGCGAAGAAGAAAGCTCATCAGTTGCAGTACGAGGTGCGCTGGGTTGCCGTCTCGCAGTACTACCACATCTACCTGCAACAAAAGATGACCAAAACTCAAGCGCAGAGGCAACGACTTACCTTGAACAGGGAGCAGTTCATGATGGTAACTATTACTAACTTATGATTGTTTCAAGCAGTCAACTATATGTTTCGTGCTCACATGTCATGATTCCAAAATTTGCATAGGTTGTTCATCGTTGGTGCTATGGAAGGCATGACGGATGGGCGAGTTTGGTGGATAGGTGGCTCGGCGACGATGCAGAGTTTGCTGCCAAGAGCATCAAGGCCCGGGCTAACCGTGGAAAAGACGGGACACACGGCCAAGGAAACAGGAACCACTGGGGCTTCAAGGCCATGAAGGTATATCTATATGCATGATGCATTTTTGTTCTTCTTTACCGTCATGTTCTTATGTATGGCTAACTTCTGTTTGTCGTTGCAGGAGGACAAGTTGAAGAGGCCGCTCTCAGACATTGAGTCGTGGAAGCTGGCCCACGAGCGGAGTCATCCCAAGGAGGGCGAGAGCCAGTACTACGGCAAGACCGAGGAGCACCTGGAGTCTTACACTCAGCACTATCAGAAGTTGCATCCAGATGTTCCTGTTCCTGAGGTCGCCCAGTCTCAGATCGATGACACGGCGGTGGTGGCCATCCAGGGGAAGTCACATGGCCGGTATCCGTGTTTCGATGGCTTGATAACTCCTTCGATCTCGTACACACGGCTTCGGTCTACCAACCCGAGCCAGTTAGAGAGTACGGGGCGTTCACAGACTACCTTAGCCCGCCAGCATGCTGTAAGTACTTCCCCTTTATCTTTTTCTCTCTAGCATTCTCAGTTCATTTTTAGCATTGCTCACTTAGAAACAACCTAAATTATGTAGGCATATAAGGCCTTTGTTGAGCATAGGAATCTCGAGGTGCGAGAGTACTTGCAACGAGTGAAGGAAAATGATGATTACAACCGTCAAATGATGGCGGTTAGTTTTGCCCTCTTAAAACCAAGCTAAATTTTTGCACTTTCTTTCCTTCTGACCTTCTAGTTTGCTTGTTTAACTAACATCCAGGCTATGTTGGCGTCTTGGAGTAACCGCACGGATCCACCACAAATGGGACCCCCACCACCACCTGCGGGAGAACCCCCACACGTGCCCACGTTCGATGAATGGGTGGCACTAGGCAGTGATGGTCTGGTTAGTACATTTGCCTAACTACTGGCAAACTAGTTCTCGTTCATTCAACACTATCATATCATATTTACCGTTAGAATCTTTTCTGAAACATGTAGGGGACCGCTGGCTCGACTACTGCTCCGTCGACCCCAGTCACTCCGATCTGGTAGAGTGATGGTGGTCGCGGTGGTGGTTTTGGCGGAGGTGGTCTTGGTGGTGGTGGTTTTGGCGGAGGTGGTCTTGGTGGTGGTTTTGGCGGAGGTGGTCTTGCTTGATGTCGATGATGATTCCGTGCATGTGGCCGTCGTGCCATGCCTTTCATGTTGCTACTTTTATGATGTTCCATGTCTTGCACTACTTTTATGCTCATGAACTTCCGCCGGTGATGATCTTTAGATGATGATGATGAACTTGACTATGTTTAGATGATGATGATGAACTTGAGTATGTTTAGATGATGAACTGTCATATTTCTGCATAATTCCATATTATTCTGCTTTGAAATGTTGTCAAATGAATTGAAAAAGAGAAAACAGGGAAAATAAAAAAAATAAAAAAATAACTATGCCTACGGCAAAGCCGTCGGCATATATAAGCCGAGGAGTTACGAGGGCTTGCCACGTGGCAGATCTATGCCTACAACAATGCCGTCGGAGCACCACGGGACGCCACGTGGCAGAGGTACGCCGACGGCTAGGCCGTCGGCATAGATTTCTACCTATGCCGAC
>NW_021274278.1:157865-208010 GCF_002162155.2 Triticum dicoccoides
CGGCGTACCTCTGCCACGTGGCGTCCCATGACTCGTCAGCGCTTTTGACGGCGGCGTCCGTTGCCGTCAAACGGAAGAACACTGCCGACGGCTAAACTACGCCGACGGCTGACCCCGGCCGTCGGCGTAGGTCCCTATGCCGACGGCTATACTACACCGACAGTCTGACAAGACTACGCTGACGATATCTACGCCGACGGGTCTATGCCGACGGCAACCATAGGCATAGATCTATGCCGACGGCAAATGACCTATGCCGACGGCCCCTGGCCGTAGGCATAGACCGCGAGTCCGGTAGTGAACACATGACCTGTCCAGACCCTTATAGATGGGTTCCACTTCAAGGAAAAACTCTAGAGCTTTTTCTATGCCTCTATTCCTAGTTTGCTTAGTTTTGTAAGGATTTCATGTCGTCCAAACAAGAAACCATGTGAGTGAATGGCTTGGTAATCTCTCTGTTATTCTGGTTTAATCTAAGGCCTCAGCCAGGTAAATTTCTGAAATCTCAAAAGCACAATTGACTTTGCCTATCATAGGCTTTTAGTTTGTTTGTTTTCTGCATGAATTTTTTTGTCCATGTATGTCCTTTGATACTTTTTTTTAATTGACGTCCTTTCTGTTACTTCAGTGATGATAAAATATCAACTTCAAGATTTGGGCTGGACATGAGGGCGCCGGTCAGGCTAAGCATTTAGCGCCGGTATGAGGGGTCTATCTAGATCCTTTTTTTACCGGGTCGTCGCCCTGGACGTATAGGGAGGGTTTGGGAGCCTTGCTGTAGATGCTCTAAGAGCATGTCCAACAGCCGCGCCAAAAGGCGCGCGGGCGGTAAACTTGGTTTTTAGCGCGCGGGGGATGGTTTCGCGCGCTCCAGCGGTGGCTGGAAACAAGCACGCGCGGGAAAGGGCGGCAGCTCACGCGCTACTTTTGACGCGCCACTTCCGGTGCGCCTATAAATTGCGGCGCTCGTCAAGCGCCTATCCACAGTGCCACGCGCGCCTCGTAGCCTCTTCGCCGCTCCAGCGCCTCCACCTCTTCCTCTCCTCGCCGCTCCAGCGCCCCGCCACCGCCGCGCCACCATGCCGCCGCGCCGCCGAGGAGCGTCGGGCTACCGCGGCGTCCACCAGCGCCCCAACGGCTGGTACTCTGCCGAGATTCGGTCCGGCGACGTCCGGCTCGGCCTCGGTACGTTCTAGACATCGTACGAGGCCGCACGCGCCTACGACGCGGCGGCGTGGCGCCTGGACAGGCCACGCCAGCAGATGAACTTCCAGGATGTCCACACGCGCCAGCGGGCGCAGGACATCGCCCCCCCGCCTCGTCTTATCACGGACCAGGAACGTGCGGAGCATGCTCGGCGGCAGCGCCGCCTCTTCGTCGCAGAGGAGGATGAGCGGGCCATGGCGAAGTGGCGCCGGCGCCACCCGGAGGACGTCGCCAATGAGGAAGCCTTCTGGGCAAGGCGCCGCGAGGAGCAGACGGCAAAGCGCCCCGCGAGTGGTTGGATAGATGTCAGCGGAAGGCCCTGGTGTTATCGCAGTGCGAAATCGCTGAAAATGGTGGGCAGACGATCTTTTCGTGTGATGACGACCATTGGGAGGACATGTGACTCGATACCTCAGACCAGACCAGCGAGGATGACGATGATGATGATGATGATGATAACGACTGGGAGTAGCTGTAGTTGCACTATGTAGTTGCACTATCTAGTATTTTTTTTATTATGTCGTTGCACAGTAGTTTTTTAATATATCTATGCTATGGAACTATGTAAAATATGTATCGTTCTTATGTATGAATTTTATTTATAGTTTTTATATAAAAAGATGTACGCAATGTTTAGCGCGCGCTACATTTTAGCGCGGCCGCTGGAGCTACGCGTGCGCACTCAATTTTAGCGCGGCTGCTGGAGCCAGCACTGCCGGCCGTGCCAAACTAGGCAAAGGGCGCGCGGCAAATGAGTTTTTAGCGCGCGGCGCGTTGCGCGGCTGTTGGCGATGCTATATGGAAAGCATATCTAGTACACCCTCTCTTTTCTGTTTGTGAAAATATCTAGTACATCCTTTCTGCGCATATGCACAACTAAGCCAGGCTGGATTCATCAGTTGACTGCCAAAGATATCAGTGGAAATATGGAAACAAAATAGTTGGATGAATTTTGAATTAGGAAATTGGAACCCTTAGGAGAATCGGTGTGTATATGATCCCCGCAAAAAAATATAAATAAATGTTGAGCATCTTAGTATGTTTACCAAGATCATCAAATATTGAAAGAGTAGGGATGTGAGCATTAGTTTTTCGTGTTTGGGGTCTACATAGTTAAGTAGGAGTCAGAATATTTGAGGCCCGTTTAAGAAGCCCGTCTGGGTTTCATCGGCGGCGGCGGATCCTCCTAGGCCGTTGCCATTGGCTCGCTTCTGCACTCCACCCATAATCTTTTACCGAGTAGTGTAGGTCACCTGGACAAGCATGCTCTGAGATTCTACCACCAGGATCTCCTGAGCCCGGAGGGTCAAGATAAGCCGCAACACCTGGGATATTGTCTCCGACGCTGCTACCAGCGTGTCCTGAGGACAGCAGATCATGACCAGCCGCAACACCCACTCCTTGAATACTCTTTCTCCGAAAATTCTTCCCCCACTCTTGGTTTGAGGATTCTGCAGCAGAGGACTCTGCAGGTGTAGCAAGACAAGTAACGGTAAGTTGGTGACAGTAGCTTCCTGAAGCCAAACATGTTGCGTGATGCAAAGCAAGGAATAGCACTTTAAGCAAGCAATCTGATTAATCATCATGTGATTCTTTCTAACATACAACAGCTACTACGCAGAAAATGTAACTGACGCATTTCTAAAGTCGTTGCGGCTGCTATAATCAGTTGGAGCTATGAATAACTGAGAACCAACAGCAAGTAAGCCTACTTCTTGTCAGGACAGACCTTGCGAGTGAAGGCCGGTTTCCACAGCTTCGGCGATAGGCCAAGGTTCAGCTTCAGCCATGGGCGACGGTGGAAGCACCGGCTCACCGCTGGGTCCGCCCTCCAATAGTTCCCTCTCCCTGGACGAGGTCGGGCCTTGAACTTCAACTTCATCTTCCACTTCGGATTCAAATCCAGAGGGGAACATTCTTGAGAGCTCGGATGCGGTCCCATATCTCCCGGGGAGGTCAGGTTTACGCGAGAAGAAGCGGTCGAGCCCGGATTTGGTTGGTCTTGACATTGCGCACCACCCGCCGTGAGGGAGGGCGGAGGAGACGGTCTACCAAGGACTGAGTGCTTTCTTTTGTGTGTACTACTACTAGCAGAGAGCTCGCGGAGTTAAAGGTGAAATGACAGGTCAGTAGATGCTGGGTGGTACAGTATCAATTTAATACCTTTGCTTCTGAAGTGTGTATAGCATGTGTAATAAGGGGACGTAAGCTGGCAGTAAGGATTTAAATACTGTATTATTGCTTAGTTGGAAGAGAGAGAATAGGAGAGAGAAGGAAAGCAAAGCGGGCTGAGCTCCAAGAACATTTGTGAGAGTGGAAGGTGGGCCATATGTTGACAAAGTAGTACTTTCTTATAGCCAATTATTATACGTGTTAGCTATTACATTGGCCGTGAATGGCATGGCAACATGTTATAGCCAGCAGCTGGCTCTATTATTAACCATGCTCGTACAACCACCTTCTGACGGTCTTCGAAATTAGTGCATGCTTTCGACTAACTAGTCAGATTGCTCTCATCCTCAACTTTAATGTTCTCCTTTTTCCTTTTTTGTTTTCCTACTTTCGCACATCAACCACCGGCCGCACCCCCCCCCACCCCTCCCTCAAAAAGATTCGACATTTCAAAAAAAAAGTTCAAAATTTGTAAGAAAGGTTTGAAAAAAGTGGAATATAGTGTTCAAATCTTGACGCTGGACTATGTTCTGACATAATCTCCTCTTCCTAAAAAATGGTAGCAACTATGGGCTGGAGTGGTACGAGCCTGCGATGACCAGTACACATGGTTCAGAGTTTGGATTCGTAGGCGTTGCACTGTGTCTCGTGCATTTTTTTGTCGCTCCAATCGGCGGGCCGGAAGGAAAAAATACAAATAAGAAAACAACGCGAAAACAAGAAAACGACATATCTCATATTTTGGAATGGAGGAAGTAGATGTGATATAGTGAGATCCTTTTTAGAACGAAAACTGTAGCAAAAGTTTGCTGCATCTGGCAGAAGACCTAAATTAGCATGTAAAAGTTGGTATTTGATGCGGGCGGTTGCAACTGCTTCATATCGAGAGCGCTTGGTGAAGAATATCTGATCGGATTCCGACGATTCCTCCCCGGCCGTCCGAATATTGTCAGCGTATTTTCTCTAAACACCAACAGGGAGGGTTCCCCGGCTCCATCCATTGCATAGAAGCCCGAAACACAAAACGGGGTCCGTTACATAATTCCACACAAAACAAACCAAAATACAGAAAGGAACAGGCTCCTGGTGGTTGTTATAAGAGGACCAGCCACAACTAAACACAGAGCTAACAGACTGAAACCTGGACTACATGCTAGGACCTAGGAATAACTAAAAGACAGGCAAACATTTTTTCAGAAAGCACAAAATACGTAGTGCATCTCGCAGCAAAGAGCAAATAGGAGAGTGCAGCATCTTTCTGCCTAGGCTTTCTTATAAGGAAACCAACTGTGGAGTTGGGTCGAGCCAGCGAACAGCAGCTATTCAGAATAGATGTAGGGCTTGCTAAGCTTCCGCCGTCGAGCTCGATTTGCGATGAGTGCACGCTGTCAGCAACATGTTCTTTCACCCCCACTCCAGGAGCGCTGTACTTCCCAGCAGCATCTGTAGATGTAGCCACTAGTAGAAAACGGAGCTTTAAAACCGGTTCGTAAGGGTCTTTAGTGCCGGTTTCATAACCGGCACTAATTGGTGGGCACTAAAGCCCCCCTCCCCCCGCGTGGCGTGAGCTCGCGCCCTAGTATGGGGGACCTTTAGTACCGGTTGGTGTTACCAACCGGTACTAAAGGTTTTTTTTTGAAAATTTTGGAAATTTTTTTGATTATTTTTTTTTCGATTTTTAATTTTTCTGAATTATTTGGTGATTTAGTCTCTAATCACCTCTCTTAACTGCTCAAGTGTGGATCACTCATTCCAAATCATCTAACTTCCCGACCAGTCACCTATCCCTCTCACTACTCCAGCCCGAGCACGCTTAACTTTCGGGTTCTATTCTCCTTCATTTCCAAGTCTGCACTTGTTGTTTTCCTGACAATATTAAGATGCCAATCCTATTAACCCTCAGGAGTTTAGCTTGAGCATAAAGTCACACATTTCACTGTTTGAGTTTAAAACTATTATTCTAAAAAACAGTAATTATTTAGTAACACTAATATTTCTTGAATAAGTTTGACCATAGTTTGACCATAGTTTGACTAGATTTGACCAAAATTCAAAAAATTGAAATAATTATTTAGTAACACTAATATTCTTGAATAATTATGTAGTAACATTAATACTTCTTGAATTAGTAGTTTGACCAGATTTAACAAAAAAAAATTTTAAAAACTTAAATTTGATCATATCTTTTTTTCCTTTTGGAATTTGAGGATTTTAGAAAATTGCAAACAGGCCGTAGGCGGTCTCCATCGGATGCGGATTTTCGTGCTGAATTTTTTGATATATTATACATTTTTTTCCGACATCGTATGCAAAAGTTATAGCCGTTTTACATTTTCCCTACACTTTTTGCAAAACATGTCCAAATTTAAGTTTTCAAATTTTCCTAACTAGTAGATGTAGTAATATAACTACCTCTCGAAGGATTTTATTTTTTGAAGTTTTTATCATTTTCTTTTGATTTTTTCAGAACTGAAATGGCGACACACGGGGGGGGGGGTAGAGTTTGAAAGTTGTCCTATAGTGCCAGTTTGTGTCACAAACCGGTACTATAGGCCAGACCCCTTTAGTACCGGTTCGTGACACAAACCGGTACTAAAGGTTAGCCCTTTAGTACCGGTTCGTGCCATGAACCGGTACTAAAGGTGATCGTGGGGCCCTAGCCTGACGCCAGCCTGCCATCACCCCTTTAGTACCGGTTCGTGACACGAACCGGTACTAAAGGTTCAACACGAACCGGCATTAATACATAGTCGTTCGAACCGGCACTAATGGTACCATTAGTGCCGGCTCAAATTCAAACCGGCACTAATGTGCTTCACGTTTGATCCTTTTTCTACTAGTGTGCCAGAACCTATCTGTCCGCTCCTGCATATGATGTTCTTTTAAAAATATGATGTTTGAAGAGCGATCGCCATCTCCTGAGCATTCCTAAGGTCAGCGACCAGATCTTGGTCAAGGAAAACCAAACAACTCAATTAAAGATCATGGCATTCCTGTGTTTCCACAAAGCCCGGAGCACAGCAGCTACAGCAGTATTCAGAGCGTCAAGTATTTTACCAGCAACCCAAAGGGAAGTAACTGACTCTACTGAAACTCCAATTTGCATAGAGAATAAGCAACTGATTTGCTTCCATACAAGTCTAGCTACCAAACAGTCACACAACAGGTGCTGTACACTCTCAGGTTCAGAAAAGAAAAACAAATCAATGGACTTGTTCAAATTTCTCTTCAGCAGGTTATCCCTAGTCATAATTTTAATATAAGAAAGAAGCCAGAGATAAAATGTGGATCCTTGGAGGAACTATTATTTTCCAAACAGAAGGAATAAAGACAGGTGATACTCCTCTCTGCCTCCCCTTAATGAAAGCGTTTTGTTGGATACTAAACAATTTATGAGCATACTTGCTGACTCTAAGGTAGCCCCAAAATAATTCTTGCATCCTCGAGAACCACTTCCATATTGCTCCAATGAAAGACGAAGGTAGCGGTTTCAGGGGCCCAACGGTCGACTAGTGCATTGATCAGACTGGGATCCTTCAAAAATCCGTCCACCATTCGAGCCAGCGATATAAGTTGACCAGCCGTCCCGCTGTTGAAGAATTGTTACAATAAGGCATCAGTCCACTGCCAAAAATAAATAAATAAATAAATATGTGTGTGTGTGTGTGTGTGAGAGAGAGAGAGAGAGGGAGAGAGAGAAATAAGCGTGCGACATTCTGTTAGAGCATACCTGTCTAGCGTATAATGGTTGATCGATAAACGGACAAGTGGCGCTGCTGATCGGAGTACCAGATGTTCCTGACAGTGCACGTCCTGCGGGTACAAGATGTATAGTTGTGATGCACAGAAGGAATACAAGTATCGTGTACATAGAACGCCTAAATTTTGTTGGCAAAATGGCCATCAAAGATGCAGCCCAACAAGATCAACTACCCCGTGATACTTTTGAAATGCAGACCTTGATCTGTCTTGAGGGCTGCGGCCCATCCAAGTATGGCAATTAACCAAGCACAGTGTTTATCATATGGGTTACTCCTTTTATGATGAGACGAGCAGACCTTACGGTGTATACAAGTATTCCAGGTTAAGAAAACTGTGTTAGTAACATTGCCGAACTAAATGTGATTGTCTTTAAATTTCGCCTGCTACCAGCTGCATAAAAGTCCATTTCTCCGGTGTCTTATACTTCTGTGAAATTATTTTTCCTTCTTTCCTGTTACACTACGAGCAAAATACAAGCTGGGATGTGAGATAGGGAATTTCAAGGCTGAGGAACCAACCTTCCGGAACTTAGACAACTCTTGTTGAATAGTATGTCACATCATCATGCTATTTTTTGGCAGGCAGGAAATTCATGTCGATACTAGCAAGCGGTTACCTGATTCTTTTGTACACACTGGGCGTCGCGTTCACGGTCCTCTTCAGAAAATTTATTTGCAAGAACACGGTTGTTCTTTCTTTGATTAAGAAATTTCTCAAGCATGGATCACTATCAGACGTACACTCCAGAAGTAATCAAGCAGGGGTCACTATTAGACGTGCACCAAGCGTACTTCCTTGTTGGGTCCTATCACTTTTATACAATCTGGCCGGTCAATCAGATGTGCGCATCATTTTTATACCATGTAGCCGGCCACCATAATCCACGGCAACGCACAAGCCCTTTTCCATAACCACCTTCGCTCAAGCACCGTATCTCTCAGTCTCCTATTTCTAACACATACATGACACTATATATGCCACCAAGTACCATCCAACAAACCAGACCAAAGTACAGAGACTTGCCATCCTAGGTTTCATCTACCTCTTCAGTACTGTCATTGCAGTTCGGTGCCTAACCGAAGATGGCCATCCGCAAGGCTTTGCTTCTTGCAATCCTTGGTTGCATCTGCCTCAGTGGTACTGTCATTTCAGCTCGTGAGCTGAATGATGACTTGTCGATGGTGGCGAAGCATGAGAATTGGATGGTTCAGTATGGCCGTGTGTTACAAGGCGCGCCGGTTCGAGGTTTTCAAAGCCAACGTCGAATTCATTGAAACACTCAATGCCCAGAATCACAAGTTCTGGCTCGGCGTCAACCAGTTCGCTGATATCACCAATGATGAGTTCAGGACAACCAACACAAACAAGGGGTTGAAATCAAACTCCATGCGAGTTCTTTCTACAGGATTCAAGTATGAGAATTTGAGTTTTGATGCTCTTCCAACAACGATGGACTGGAGGGCTAAGGGGGCTGTCACCCCTATCAAGGATCAAGGCCAGTGTGGTAAGTACACAAAAAATGTGTTGCACTGCATATATGTTTTAATATTTTATTGGATAACACTATAACAACACAATTATTTCTAGGCTGCTGTTGGGCATTTTCTGCCGTTGCCGCGACAGAGGGCATTGTAAAAGTGAAAACCGGCAAGTTAATCTCACTGTCAGAGCAAGAGTTGGTTGACTGTGATGTTCATGGTGAAGTTCAAGGCTGCGAGGGAGGACTCATGCATGGATGATGCAGCCGACGGCAAGTGCACGGCTGGATCCAACAGTGCTGCAACCATCACCGGCTTTGAGGATGTTCCTATCAATAACGAGGGTTCCCTTATGAAGGCGGTGGCAAACCAACCAGTGTCTATAGCTGTGGACAGAGGCGACATGACATTCCAATTCTACTCTGGCGGGGTGATGACCGGCTCCTGCGGTACTGACTTGGACCATGGAATTGCAGCCACTGGATATGGAAAGACTAGTGATGGCACAAGTTAATTATTGGTTGATGAAGAATTCATGGGGCACAACTTGGGGCGAGAATGGGTACTTGAGAATGGAGAAGGACATTGCAGACAAGAAGGGCATGTGTGGTCTTGCCATGGAGCCTTCATACCCCACCAAATAGGAAGATCACCAAATGCCACCTAATCATACATATGCGCAATTCTCTAATAATTAATGTCCCTATGTCCTGTGTATAGTTCATATGTGTCTGTAAGTTGTGTATGATGATGTATCTTATGTCCATACATTGTTATACTTTGTAAATTAATACCGTGTGTGGTATATTATACAATATGTGAAACTTTGATTAAGAATTATGTTGATATATATTCATGAAGCTTTCAAATGTCCAAAACATTTGACTATGTTAAGAGTAAACTCTAAAGGGAATTTTCGTATATATGTTTTTTATATCGGGTCTTTGGGTATTTATAGGAATGTAATGTCTTAACTGAAAATTGGAGGCATCCTACAGGTGATTTGTATTAATAGAGAATACTACATGCACTATTTTAAAAGATTCAATCCATTGCAACAAGATTATGAGGAAATTCCAACTTCCCAAAATGGCCTAACGCATGACACCTTATGATAAGGTGATAGGCTATGACAAAGGAGACGCGATTATGTTATCATAAATATGCATACTATGATGTTTATTGAGATCATAGGTTAATCTTTTATGTGTCTTTCCATGTATCTGATCAACTGAGACATTTATGGGTTCTTGTTTTATATACATTTAGGCATTCAGTTTCAACTTTCCGCACGGAATCAAGCTTACAGAATTCCAAGTTCCGCAACAATCAAAATATGTATCCAAAGCAATTTTAGGATGAACAGAAAATCATCTTCTTGCATTAATTAATTATAGGAAAGTATTTTATCATGTGGAACAGTAAGAATATCTGTGGACATAATAAAGTGAAAATTGCTATGAAGTTTTATAGTCTCCATATGATTTGTTTGAATTGATTCTATAACATGTAAATAGTTTTTTCGCATGTTGTTAGTACACTAAAAATTGCACATCCTTCTACATGGTGATAAGATAGCACTTTACTTACAAAAGTAAAATGAAATTCTCTCTAAAAGAATTGTACCACTGGAATCACTGCCTACTTGCTTATCTTGAAGTAAGGTATGCATTGGTATGACTTCTAGTTGACATATATTCCGCAATGAAGTTGGCAATATGTTTATCTGAGCTTCCTCCTTCCTATGTTGCATCCTTGGCCTTTTGCATCCACTTTGCCGATTTTGTTTTGTACTCATCCTTCTATCCTTGTCCCCTTCTGTACTCACACGCCCATGCCCCACGCGCTCTCCGCATACTTTGCTATGGTGGGTTGGTCTGCCCAAAGTGGGATTCCCACAAGAGGAACACCACTAACAACTGCCTCCAACGTCGAGTTCCACCCACAGTGGGCAACAAAGCGACCTACATGTATATTCGTGAATTTAAATCTGAACAGTTGTCCTTATTTTAGTACTTTGTAAAACCTTTTTATATTCTTGTACATAAAAATAAAACAAATGTATTTTGTGTTACCATATCAATAGCCTTGTGTGACAAAACCTCAAGTTGGGGGTAGCACTCAACAATTGATCCATTATTCACACATCTCACCTTGAGTTCTACAGATAACTTGTGTGACTTGTTGGATCTGACAACCCCAAAAAAGGGTTGGGCAAAATTGCATAGTCCATTGTGATTCTCATCCAACTGGGTTGCGTCATAGTTAGAGACGGTCCCATAGGATACAAGCACAATACAGGAAATGCGGTGCTTCTCTACCCAATCCATATACGTTCCATCACCACTGAACAAGTTGAAACCATAAGACTTGTTGGATGATAGGTTGGTCCTATCATCTTAGCTCTCCATGTTAACTCCATGTACTCTGCCTCCTGCTCGGTTGGCAAATTTTGAAAGATCAAATTTCATCTAAAACCGACGAGAAAGAATCAAGTATAGATATGTCATACTCAGAGGAGCGTATTTGTTCGTTCCTACCCATATGAATCGATTCACATGATCAATCTGATGTGACATAATTAATGGTGGAGGGTAGAACACATGTATGTAATGGTTGTGCAGGTACTTGTAGCACATGAGGCCCTTATGCCGCCTCAGACAGTTTAAACTGAATTGCAGTTTGCACCCTCCTTACGATTAGAAATGTGGAACAAAAGATGATAGAGTAGTTGACAATGTCCTCCTTACGCCCTGTCATGTGTCAAACCATGTGTCTACAACGCTAGTGTGGCGCATTACTCCTCTTAAATAAAGAAATAAAATATACAATGTTAATTGACAAAAAGCAATATGTGGTTTCTTGTTATGATATGTATCACTGATGAATGCAGTAAAAATTCACATTTGTAGTTCATTTGTCACGTTTTCCAGTAAAAATTGACAACCAACATGCTCTAGTGTTATACTCATGTGTAAAGTTTTGAGAAGAAACGACATGGTCTTCTTGTGTGAAAAAAAACAAAATTAAATTTCCATAAAAGGTACTATTCAAGAGTACATGGAGTTCGACAACAGAAGCAATTGTCACCGGTGTACTTATTGTCGCAATATCATAATGGGCAGACAAATGTAACCGCCCGCCACAAAGTATGTGGAGAGCAGATGGGTAGTCAGCTTGCGTCCATGTCGAAATGAGAAGGACTTGGTGAGAAGGGATGGGATGAAGACGTGCATCAAGGAGGTGATAGGTGGGGAGGAGTACAAGAAGGATGTTTCTAAGTGGATGCAGGAAGGAGAGCGCTCTGATAAGAATATTGCAGATTTTGCAGTGAAGAATTTATCGAACTAAGACAATTTTTAGTCTAGAAAGATCTTCCCAAGTTCCTTAGCCTACACTGAATGTTCGAGTCCTTTGTTCTTAAATCGATCTGTATAATGAAATCAAGTGGTAGCTGAAAACTAGTACTTGTGAAATAGAGTTACTTTTGTTGTAAAATCAAGCAGTTGCTAGAAACTACTTGTTGGAGATAGGAAGGAGCAAAATGAGATCATCTGATTCAGTATAGCAATGCTATGGGATCCAGACTTTTGAAGCCTGAATTTGGGATTTTCTCACGTGTACCTAGCAGAGCATATATGAACATAAAAAATAAGCTCATTTTGGTTTAGAGAATCATGCAGGTCATTCATATGTTGCTAGCAGACGTCAAAGGATTCATATGCAAAGTAATGGATCCTCAATACCAAAAATATTTTACATTGCACATCGGTACGCTTCTTCTTTGCTTATGTCAAGAATCAGTGCAATGTAAAATTATAAATCAAGGAAATTTTCTAACAAAATGATAAAAGGTATAAGAGTACCACAGGTAACAATATTTTTTTAATAACTGATGTAGTCTAATAATATTGATAAGCTCAATCAAACATGCAGGGAAGGCCAAAAATGAAATGGTACCGGTGTTTCAAGCTATATTGGCCAAAGATATTTAACCATGAAGTTCAAAGACATGTATAATCAAAACAATGCATGCCTAAAGACCATTGTTCTGATGATAATTGATCTGCATGATGATTAGGAGGACATGATCCACAAAATACATATAAAACATTCTGCCGCAATCAAAAAGTTTTAAGGAGCATATACTATGGGAAACTGATGACACAGGTAAAGTGGCAAGCAAGCTATCGTTAGTCCATAGTATTTCTGACTCTCACCAAACATCGGACCACGAATTTAACATAAAATCTGCAACGTAATACCACCAAAGTCAGGTGCCAAAAGAAGCAGATACCAAAAAAACTCCATTGCCCCACACAGGCCTGAGCCCATGGGGGTGCAACCTGTGCGCCGGCACAGGGCCCCCAGTTTTTAGGGGCCTCAGATTTTGTACGCACGGCTAGGCAAAGTCCAATTGGCTGGGTCTTTTATCCTTTGTACACGAGCCTCCTTCCGTCTTTCCTCTGGGTGAAACAGGCCACGATTGGGACGTGCGCCTCATCCAGCGATCGATCTGCCTTCTCTCCAAAAAAGCGATCGATCTGCCTAAGAAAAATAAAATCCAGCGATCCATTGAGACGAACAAAGCCAATCTATTGATTTTCTCCTCCGGCGGCTGAGTTAAGCTAAATTGCAGGTTATATCCATTCTTCGGTCTCCTCCTTACATCAGGAGAGCAGGACCACGAACGGCAGCGAGGCAGGGAGGACATGAAGGAATGGAAGGTTCAAGCCATCTTCCGATCTCCAATTTCTTAAGCATCGTCGCTTTGATAACCGGCGATCACGTGAGGCCTTGATTGTGAGTTGCAATTTACGTCCGCTATTTAGTTCTGGAAAATTCTTCTAGCTATTTATTTTTTTCATCTATTAGGCGTCTCGTATTGCAAGATCCAAGTCATGTCTTTGATTAGAAAACATGAATCTGGTTACCAAAAGCGTAGAAAGAAACAAAAAAAATCAAAGATTTAGTGAGGTAAGGCCCATTTTCGAGTTTGGCACAGGGCCTCGGATTTTGCCGGCTCGGCCCTGGCCCCACATATATTAAGCTATGTTGCGAACCTCCACCATTGTGAAAGGGTCCTCAAAGGAGTAATCAGTTCCTTTCTTGAAGCTCAAGGGCTTGCCTCCTTCAGGACATGTGCTCCCGAGAAGCAACATTTGGCAGGATCTACTGGCCATCTTGTTAGAAGCTTTCTCCAATTTAGAAGTCGCCTCATCCATCGAGAATGACGTGAAGCTCGGGTTAGCCATGGAGATGGACGCAGTCCTCAGTGCCCTCGCACTCTAGAAGGACTTGAGGAAGGCAACCTCCCCGAGCTCCCCTCAGAATTCTCTGTAAGAGAACACCTTGATGCACGACTTGATGCATTCAGTGGGCTTGGCCAGCTTCCAAAAGTTGAGGTTCAGCCTGGCACTGTCAGCTTCATAATCACATTTTTCGGACTGCAGGAAAAAAGCACTTCAATCACTCACAGTTCAGCTTCAATGAATCATGCTGAGTATATAATACCAATACATGCCATGCAAATTAATACTCCCTCCGTTGCATAATTCTTGTCATGATTGGGGGTTTAGTTCAAATTTGAACTAAAACCACGACAAAAATTATGAAACAGAGGGAGTACCACGTAGTGCTTCATGTTAATTGAAAAGCGGTAGATATTGTGCAGTGAAACAAACATCATAACATGCATACATAAATGTTGGTTCCAATATATGGGAGAGATATGACATGCCAATGCTTTCCATGCATGAAGCTAGACGGAGTACCAACAACAACTAAGGCGGGCCTCATGATTACAGTTCATGCATAACAATTACGAAGTGAGGCAACACATTCGAGCCTAACACGTGCAAAATTTACCAAATACATTCTTCAAGAAGAATTTTCATGACACCTTCTTTGTAATTAGTTAATCAGACATAACTGGCTGATAAAATGCGGCATAGAAACAAAGCAACAATATGATATTATGGCATGCAACACAGACCTCCAACAAACTGGTGGCAGCAATGTGCAACCTAGTTTCATACCAAATGTCACAACTTACTGAAATTAACATGCAATCCGAGCATTATCATTTGGTACTCTATTCTCCATGGCTAAGAATAAATAGAAGCCTGACCAGAACTTTGTAGTAATTAGTGAGTCGGACATGACTAATTGCAGATGTAGTCTAGTAGCAATGCATTAAGCTGGCATTATGGTAATACCACGCAATTCACCAGCAAACTGTAGGCAGCAATAGGAATGTGCAAGGTAATTATATATAAGTTTCATGAGTCTGAAACAAGCACTGCATGCCACTTGCAACATTCGCAGCAGAAATACAGGTCCTGAAGGGGGAGAATGCCTTCCTAAAGTTGGTGTAGTTGAGTAGAGAAAACCTGATTGCTGATAATAAATGGAACGCTTGGCATTTAAATTACAACTGATTAAAGATGTAACATATCATTTATGTTTGATTAAATAAACATAGGAATCACATTTCACAAGAAAAGAAACCAGAAGCACTCTGATGATCATTGACTGGATAGAGCAATGCAAATCAATGATCATTACTTTCACACATGAAATTAATTAGCAGAAAGTAACAACTACCAGTAGCCAACTACCAAGTAAGAAGTAACACGCATGAAAGATCAGAAATTGATATGATGTATGCACTATGCAGTCTCTCATGTTTGTTATTCGCATATAACAAGTTGCAGAGTATCTCCAAAGATCTCATTCAACTATGCATGTGCTTGCTACCATTGTCGATCGCAACTAAAACATGGTCCGGTCAATCAATGCTGTTGCTGAAGAAATCAAACACATATTCTCCATTGATGAAAATTCTGTAAGATGGGGGCCCTGATAGGTGCATAGTTTACCAAATATAGCCATGATGGAGGTCCTAACCATGTGCATATTTTGTGAAATGTGTTCTTTAAAACAAAATTCCAGATGTGAACTATGAAAAATATCTTGCTATTAAATATTAATTAACCATAAAGAAGTACCTGATATGACACCGTTTAGAGTAATATGATAAACTACACATGCCTCCAAAAAATTGTAGGTAGCAATGTGTTGGTTTGTCATGTGTAAATTCCGTAAGTCCGAAAGGAGCACTGCATGCCACTTACAACATCAACAACATGAATATTGCCAAGTAGTATGATATATGACCACAGTGAGAGATGCTATAACAATAGATTAAGAAGGAAAGCATTGACATCAGGAGAATTGCATAGTACATTATCTACAATTAATTAATCAAAAGCTTAAACCACACCATCTGCAGTGAACAAAATCTGCTGCTACAAATGGAATTCGCTATGAATGTAAGCAAAACATGAAATGGAAAGAAAAATATAGTAATGTGCAGTGCCTTCAAATTGGGAAAGCAGCCGAGGAAGGAGAGAACCATCTTTCCATCGGTGTGGTTTCCGAAACGCACATTCAGACTCAGGATCTTGACGCTGGTTGCCATGGTGCTTGGGCTCGCCTTCATCCCGCCCTGCAGGAAAGAACCCAAATTAACAAAAAACAAAAAAATCTAATATTTAGTCATGGACCTCCATGAGCTGGACATTTTGCTAACTGAACAAAAAATGTTAGAATGCCAACAGGGGATGTATGTACCATGAAGATGCCGTCTCGGATCTCTAGGATGGTGCTCCCCGGTTCCAAGATTCCTAATGCGTGCAGCTTGGGAGCATCACCAATCCTCACCAGGATGAGCCACTCGAGGCGAGGAGCCTTTACCATCGCGATGTCCTCCAGGACGGAGCCGCAAATTTGGACGCACCGGAGGCTGTGGCCGACGAGGCGAAGGTGCAACCCCTTGTTGCATCCATGGATGTTGAGGGTCTCCGGGACGGGGCTCTTGGTGACGACCAAGTCGATGTCCCTGTCTTCCATGATGACGCTGCAGATGCCGAGCTCCCGGAGATGGGGGAAGGAGGTGTGGCGCAGCAACCTGGCCACGTCCGGGAACTTCCAGAGGCTGATGTAGAGGCAGGTGAGGGTGGTGACGGTGAAGAGCGCCACCGGGAGGGGCACGTCTGATAAGTCTCGGTCGTATCTATAATTTTTGATTGTTGCATGCCAATATTATATCACTTTCACATACTTTTGGCAACTTTTTATATGATTTATTGGACTAACCTATTGATCTAGTGTCCAGTGCCAGTCCTGTTTTCTGTATGTTTTTTGTATTGTCAAACGAAGTCCAAATGCAATAGAATTTCACAGAGAATTATTTTGAAATATATGTGATTTTTGGGAGTTGGAATCACCGGACGGAGGCCCGTGGTGGGCACAACCTACCAGGGCGCGCCAGAGGAGCCAGGCGTGCCGTGGTGGGTTGTTCTCACCTCGTACGTCAGTTGGACCTCTACTTCGGGCGCAAGGAAGCTTATATCCGGAAAAAATCGTGTTAAAAGCTCAGCGCAATCGGAGTTACGAATCTCCGGGAATATAAGAAACGGTTTTCGGCTAGATCTGGGGAACGCGAAACATAAGAGAACGGAGAGGGAGATCCAATCTTGGAGGGGATCCCGCCCCTCCGCCATGCTACCTCTTGAGCATGCGTTGGTTTTCCCCGAAGAGGAAGGGATGATGCAGCAAAGTAGCGTAAGTATTTCCCTCAGTTTTTGAGAACCAAGGTATCAATCCAGTATGAGGCTACGTGTTAGTCCCTCATACCTGCGCAAAACAGATAAATCCTCGCAACCAACGCAAATAGGGGTTGTCAATCCCTACTCGGCCACTTACGAGAGTGAGATCTGATAGATATGATAAGATAATATTTTTGGTATTTTTATGGTAAAGATGCAAAGTAAAATAAAAGCAAAGTAAAAGCAAAAGGAAATAACTAAGTATTGATAGATTAATATGATGAAGATAGACCCGGGGGCCATAGGTTTCACTAGTGGCTTCTCTCGAGAGCATACGTATTCTATGGTGGGTAAATAAATTACTGTTGAGGAATTGACAGAATTGAGCATAGTTGTGAGAATATCTAGGTATGATCATGTATATAGGCATCATGTCCGAGACAAGTAGACCGACTCCTGCCTGCATCTACTACTATTACTCCACTCATCGACCGCTATCCAGCATGCATCTAGAGTATTAAGTTAATGAAAACAAAGTAATGCCTTAAGCAAGATGACATGATGTAGAGGGATAAACTCATGCAATATGATGAAAATCCCATCTTGTTATCCTCAATGGCAAAAATACAATACGTGCCTTGCTGCCCCTACTGTCACTGGGAAAGGACACCCCAAGATTGAACCCAAAGCTAAGCACTTCTGCCATTGCAAGAAAGATCAATCTAGTAGGCCAAACCAAACTGATAATTTGAAGAGACTTACAAAGATAACCAATCATAGATAAAAGAATTCTGAGAAGATTCAAATATTGTTCATAGAGAGACTTGATCATAAACCCACAATTCATTGATCTCAACAAACACACCGCAAAAAGAAGATTACATCGAATAGATCTCCACAAGAGAGGGGGAGAACTTTGTATTGAGATCCAAAAAGAGAGAAGAAGCCATCAAGCTGCTAACTATGGACCCATAGGTCTGAAGTAAACTACTCACACTTCATAGGAGGGGCTATGGTGTTGATGTACAAGCTATCCGTGACCGATTCCCCCTCCAGCGGAGCTCCGGAACAGGCCCCAAGATGGGATCTCGTGGATACAAAAAGTTGCGGCGGTGGAATTAGGGTTTTGGCTCCGTATCTGATCGTTTGGGGGTACATAGGTATATATAGGAGGAAGGAGTACGTCGGTGGAGGAACAGGGGGCCCACGAAGATGGAGGGTGCGCCTGGTGGGGGTGGGAGCGCCCCCCTACCTCGTGGCTTCCTCTTTTGTGTCTTGACGTAGGGTCCAAGTCTCCTGGGTTTTGTTTGTTGAGAAAATCACGTTCCCGAAGGTTTCATTCCATTTGGACTCCATTTGATATTCCTTTTCTTCGAAACCCTAAAACAGGCAAAAAATAGCAATTCTAGGCTGGGCCTCCGATTAATAGGTTAGTCCCAAAAATAATATAAAAGTGGATAATAAAGCCCAATAATGTCCAAAACAGTAATAATATGGCATGAAGCAATCAAAAATTATAGATACGTTGGAGACGTATCAAGCATCCCCAAGCTTAATTCCTGCTCGTCCTCGAGTAGGTAAATGATAAAAACAGAATTTTTGATGCGGAGTGCTACTTGGCATAATTTCAATGTAATTCTTCTTAATTGTGATATGAATATTTGTTGGGGAACGTAGTAATAATTCAAAATGTCCCTACATGTCACCAAGATCAATCTAGGAGATGCTAGCAACGAGAGAGAGAGGGAGTGCATCTTCATACACTTGAAGATCGCTAAGCAGAAGCGTTACAAAGAACGCGGTTGATGGAGTTGTACTCGTGGCGATTCAAATCGTGGAAGATCCGATCTAGTGCCAAACGGACGATGCCTCTGCGTTCAACACACATACAGCCCGGGGACGTCTCCTCCTTCTTGAGCCAGCAAGGGGAGATGAGAAGTTGAGGGAGAACTCCAGCAACACGACGACATGGTGGCGATGGAGCTCGTGGTTCTCCGGCAGGGCTTCGCCAAGCACTGCGGAAGAGGAGGAGGAGTTGGAGGAGGAGAGGGCTGCGCCAGGGAAGGGGGTGCGGCTGCCCTCTCTCTCCCTCACTATATATAGGGGGAAGGGGTGGAGGAGGTGCCCTAGGGTTCCCTAGGGGAGGGGTGGCGGCCACAGGGGAAACCCTAGATGGGTTTGGGCGCCCCCACCCCTAGGAAACTTGCCCCCCAAGCCGAGAGGGGTGGCTGCCCTAGGGGAGGCGCCCCCACCTCTCCACGTTACATGAGATGGGGTGGGAGGGGCGCACAACCCCTTAGTGGGCTGATGTGCCCCTACCCTTGGCCCATAAGGCCCCCCAACGCTTGTCGGGGCCTCCAAAACACCTTTCGGTCACGCTGGTCGTCACCCGGTACTCCCAGAACAATTCCGGACTCCAATAACCTTCGTCCAATATATCGATCTTCACCTCCGGACCATTCCAGAGTTCCTGGTCACGTCCTGGATCTCATCCGGGACTCCGAACAACCTTCGGTAACCACATACTATTTCCCATAACAAATCTAGTGTCACCGAACCTTAAGTGTGTAGACCCTACGGGTTTGGGAACCATGCAGACATGACCGACACATCTCTCCGACCAATAACCAATAGCGGGATCTAGATACCCATATTGGCTCCCACATGTTCCACGGTGATCTCATCGGATGAACCTCGATGTCAAGGATTCAGTCAATCCCGTATACAATTCCCTTTGTCTATCGGTATGTTACTTGCCCAAGATTCGATTGTCGGTATACCCATACCTCGTTCAATCTTATTATCGGCAAGTCTCTTTACTCGTTCCATAACGCATGATCCCATGGCTAACTCCTTAGCCACATAGAGCTCATTATGATGATGCATTACCGAGTGGGCCCAGAGATACCTCTCTGTCATACGGAGTGACAAATCCCAGTCTCGATTCGTTCCAACCCAACAGACACTTTCGGAGATACCTGTAGTGCACCTTTATAGCCACCCAGTTACATTGTGACGTTTGGTGCACCCAAAGCATTGCTACGGTATCCGGGAGTTGCACAATCTCATGGTCTAAGGAAATGATACTTGACATTAGAAAAGCTTTAGCAAACGAACTACACGATCTTGTGCTATGCTTAGGATTGGGTCTTGTCCATCACATCATTCTCCTAATGATGTGATGCCGTTATCAATGACATCCAATGTCCATGGTCAGGAAACCATGACCATCTATTGATCAATGAGCTAGTCAACTAGAGGCTTACTAGGGACATGTTGTGGTCTATGTATTCACACATGTATTACGGTTTCCGGGTAATACAATTATAGCATGAACAATAGACAATTATCATGAACAAGGAAATGCAATAATAACCATTTTATTATTGCCTCTAGGGCATATTTCCAACAGTCTCCCACTTGCACTAGAGTCAATAATCTAGTTCACATCACAATGTGATTGTAATGAATCCAACACCCATGGGGTTTGTTCATATCTCGCTTGTGAGAGAGGTTTATTAGTCAATGGGTCTGAACCTTTTAGATCCATGTGTGCTTTAGAAATCTCTCTATCATCTTGTAGATGCAGCTACCACGCGCTACTTGGAGCTATTCCAAATAACCGCTCTACTATACGAATCCGGTTTACTCCTCAGAGTCATCCGGATTAATGTCAAAGTTTGCATCGACGTAACCCTTTACGACGAACTCTTTTACCACCTCCATAATCGAGAAAATTCCTTAGTCCACTAGTTATTAAGGATAAGTTCGACCGCTGTCATGTGATCCATTCCTGGATCACTCTTGTACCCCTTGACTGACTCATGGCAAGGCACACTTCAGGTGCGGTACACAACATAGCATACTGTAGAGCCTACGTCTAAAGCATAGGGGACGACCTTCGTCCTTTCTCTCTCTTCTACCATGGTTAGGTCTTGAATCTTACTCAATGCTCACACCTTGTAACACAACCAAGAACTCCTTCTTTGTTGATCTATTTTGAACTCCTTCAAAATCTTGTCACGGTATGCATTCATTTGAAAGTACTATTAAGCGTTTTGATCTATCCTTATAGATCTTGATGCTCAATGTTCAAGTAGCTTAATCCAGGTTTTCCATTGAAAAACACTTTTCAAATAACCTTGTCTGCTTTCCAGAAATTCTACATCATTTCTGATCAACAAGATGTTAACAACATATACTCATCAAAAATTCTATAGTGCTCCCACTCACTTCTTTGGAAATACAAGTTTCTCATAAACTTTGTATAAACCCAAAATCTTTGATCATTTGATCGAGCGTACATTCCCACTCCGAGATGCTTACTCCAGTCCTTAGAAGGATTGCTGGAGCTTTGCATACTTGTTAGCATCTCTCAGGATTGACAAAACCTTCTGGTTGTATCACATACAACCTTTCCTCAAGAAAATCGTCGAGGAAACAATGTTTTGACATCCTATCTGCAAGATTTCATAAATAATGCAGTAACTGCTAACATAATTCCAACAGGCTCTTAGCATCATTACGAGTGAGAAAGTCTCATCGTAGTCAACTCCTTGAACTTGTCAAAAAACATCTTAACGACAAGTCGAGCTTTCTTAATGGTGACACTTACCACCATTGTCCGTCTTCCTTTTAAAATCCATCTGCACCCAACAACCTTACGAGCATCAAGTAGTTCTTCCAAAGTCTATACTTTGTTTTTATACATGGATCCTCTCTCGGATTTTATGGCCTCGAGCCATTCATCGGAATCCGGGCCCACCATCGATTCTCCATTGCTCGTAGGTTTGTTGTTGTCTAGCAACATGACGTCCAAGACAGGATTACGTGCCACTCTGAAGTAGTACGCATCCTAGTCGACCATGAGGTTTGGTAGTGACTTGATCCGAAGTTTCATGATCATATCATAAGCTTCCACTTCAATTGGTGTAGGTGCCACAGGAACAACTTCCTGTGCCCTGCTACACACTAGTTGAAGTGACGGTTCAATAACCTCATCAAGTCTCCATCATCCTCCCACTCAATTCTTTCGAGAGAAACTTTTCCTCGAGAAAGGACCCATTTCTAGAAACAATCACTTTTGCTTCCGGATCTGAAATAGGACGTATACCCAACTGTTTTGGGTATTCTATGAAGATGCATTTATCCGCTTTGGGTTCGAGCTTATCAGCCTGAAACTTTTTCACATAAGTGTCGCAGCCCAAACTTTTAAGAAACGACAACTTAGGTTTTTCTAAACCATAGTTCATACGGTGTCGTCTCAACGGAATTGCGTGGTGCCCTATTTAAAGTGAATGCGGTTGTCTCTAATGCCTAACCCATAAACGATAGTAGTAATTCGATAAGAGACATCATGGTATGCACCATATCCAATAGGGTGCAGTTATGATGTTCGGATACACCATCACACTATGGTGTTCCAGGCGGTATTAGTTGTGAAACAATTTCCACAATGTCTTAATTGTGAGCCAAACTCATAACTCAGATATTCATCTCTATGATCATATCATAGACATTTTATCCTCTTATCACGACGATCTTCAACTTCACTCTGAAATTACTTAAACCTTTCAATAATTCAGACTTGTGTTTCATCAAGTAAATATACTCAGCATCTACTCAAATCATCTGTGAAGTAAGAACATAACGATATCCTCTGCGTGCCTCATCACTCATTGGACTGCACACATCAAAATGTATTACTTCCAACAAGTTGCTTTCTTGTTCCATCTTACTGAAAACGAGGTCTTTCAGTCATCTTGCCCATGTGGTATGATTTGCATGTCTCAAGTGATTCAAAATCAAGTGAGTCCAAACGATCCATCTGTATGGAGTTTCTTCATGCATATCTACCAATAGACATGGTTCGCATGTCTCAATCTTTTCAAAAACGAGTGTGTCCAAAGATCCATCAACATGGAGCTTCTTCATGTGTTTTATACCAACATGACTCAAATGGCAGTGCCACAAGTATGTGGTACTATCATTACTATTTTATATCTTTTGGCATGAACATGTGTATCACTACGATCAAGATTTAATAAACCATTCATTTTAGGTGCAAGACCATTGAAGGTATTATTCAAATAAATAGAGTAACCATTATTCTCCTTAAATGAATAACCGTATGGCGATAAACATAATCCAATCATGTATATGCTCAACGCAAACACCAAATAACAATTATTTCAGTTTAACACCAATCCCGATGGTAGAGGGAGCGTGCGATGTTTGATCACATCAACCTTGGAAACACTTCCAACTCATATCGTCATCTCACCTTTAGCTAGTCTCCATAGCCTTTTATTTCGAGTTACTAACACTTAGCAACCAAACCGGTATTTATTACCCTGGTGCTACTAGGAGTACTAGTAAAGTACACAATAATATAACGTATATTCAAAATACATCTGTCGACCTTGCCAGCCTTCTCATCTACCAAGTATCTAGGGTAGTTGTGCTTCAGTGACCGTTCCACTCATTACAGAAGCACTTAGTCTCGGGTTTGGGTTCAACCTTGCGTTTCTTCACTAGAGCAGCAACTGATTTGCCATTTCATGAAGTATCCCTTCTTTCCCTTGCCCTTCTTGAAACTAGTGGTTTAACCATCAACAATTGATGCTCCTACTTGATTTCTATTTTCGCAGTGTCAAACATTGCGAGTTGCTCAAGGATCATCATGTCTATCCCTGATATGTTATAGTTCATCACAAAGCTCTAATAGCTTGGTGGAAGTGACTATGGAGAACCATCACTATCTCATTTGAAAGATTAACTCGCACTCGATTCAAGCGATTGTAGTACTTAGACAATCTGAGCACATGCTCAATGATTGAGCTTTTCTCCCTTAGTTTGCAGGCTTAAGAAACTTGTCAGAGGTCTCATACCTCTTGACGTGGGCACTAGTCTGAAATCCCAATTTCAATCTTTGGAACATCTCATATGTTCTGCGACGTTTCAAAAGCGTCTTTGGTGCCACAATTCTAAACCATTAGGATTACGCACTGAACTATCATGTAGTCATCAAAACGTGTATATCAGATGTTTCCCAACATCTACAGAGACGCTCGAGGTTCAGCACACTGAGCGGTGCATTAAGGACATAATCCTTCTATGCAGCAATGAGGACAATCCTCAGTTTACGGACGCAGTCCGCATAATTGCTACTATCAACTCTCAACTAAATTTTCTCTAGGAACATATCTAAAACAATAGAACCAAAGCGTGAGCTATGACATAATTTGCAAAGACCTTTTGACTATGTTCATGATAATTAAGTTCATCTAATCAAATTATTTAATGAACTCCCACTTAGACATCCCTCTAGTCATCTAAGTGATACATGATCCGAGTCAACTAGGACGTGTCCGATCATCACGTGAGACGGACTAGTCATCATCGGTGAACATCTTCATGTTGATCGTATCTTCTATACGACTCATGTTCGACCTTTCGGTCTTTCGTGTTCCTGTTGGGTTTCGTAGTAATTTCAAAAAAATTCCTACGCACACGCAAGATCATGTGATGCATAGCAACGAGGGGAGAGTGTGATCTACATACCTAGTAGATCGACAACGGAAGCGTTTGGTCGATGTAGTCGTACGTCTTCACGATCCGACCGATCAAGCACCGAAACTACGGCACCTCCGAGTTCGAGCACACGTTCAGCTCGATGACGATCCCCGGACTCCGATCCAGCAAAGTGTCGGGGAAGAGTTCCGTCAGCACGACGGCGTGGTGACGATCTTGATGTACTACAGCAGCAGGGCTTCGCCTAAACTCCGCTACAGTATTATCGAGGACTATGGTGGCTGGGGGCGCCGCACACGGCTAAGGAATAGATTACGTGGATCAACTTGTGTGTTTCTGGGGTGCCCCTGCCTCCGTATATAAAGGACTAGAGGGGGAGGCTGGCCGGCCAAGGGTGGCGCGCCAGGAGAGTCCTACTCCCTCTGGGAGTAGGATTCCCCCCCCCCCCCAATCCTAGTTGGAATAGGATTCACGGAGGGGGAAAAGAGAGAGGGGGGCCGGCCACCTCTCCTTGTCCTAATAGGACTAGGGGAGGGAGGGAGGCGCGCAGCCCATCTTGGGCAGCCCCTTCTCTTTTCTACTAAGGCCCACTAAGGCCCATATAGCTCCCGGGGGGTTCCGGTAACCTCCCGGTACTCCGGTAAAATCCCGATTTCACCCGGAACACTTCCGATATCCAAACATAGGCTTCCAATATATCAATCTTTATGTCTTGACCATTTTGAGACTCCTCGTCATGTCCGTGATCACATCCGGGACTCCGAACAACCTTCGGTACATCAAAATGCATAAACTCATAATATAACTGTCATCGTAACCTTAAGCGTGCGGACCCTACGGGTTCGAGAACAATGTAGACATGACCGAGACACGTCTCCGGTCAATAACCAATAGTGGGACCTGGATGCCCATATTGGCTCCTACATATTCTACGAAGATCTTTATCGGTCAAACCGCATAACAACATACGTCGTTCCCTTTGTCATCGGTATGTTACTTGCCCGAGATTCGATCGTCGGTATCCCATACCTAGTTCAATCTCGCTGCCGGCAAGTCTCTTTACTCGTTCTGTAATACATCATCTGCAACTAACTCATTTAGTTGTAATGCTTGCAAGGCTTAAGTGATGTGCATTACCGAGAGGGCCCAGAGATACCTCTCCGATAATCGGAGTGACAAAACCTAATCTCGAAATACGCCAACCCAACATGTACCTTTGGAGACACCTGTAGTACTCCTTTATAATCACCCAGTTACGTTGTGACGTTTGGTAGTACCCAAAGTGTTCCTCCGATAAACGGGAGTTGCATAATCTCATAGTTACAGGAACATGTATAAGTCATGAAGAAAGCAATAGCAACACACTAAACGATCGGGTGTGTCGGTGTACTAGAGTAGGGGTACCCTAGTATCCCGAACTTGTGCACGGGCAGTCGCAGCATCCCGCGGCAAGGCTTGCCGGGTGACCGCCAAGGTCCTCCATGGTTCCTTTGGAGCCATTCAAGGACAAAGTATCCAAGCCAAGGAGACAAGACCCCGGCAAGAGGAGCTTGCCGGGAAGGCCAACCAAGGCACCTCAAGACCCCGGCAAGAGGAGCTTGCCGGGAAGGCCAACCAAGGCATCTCAAGGAACTTGCCGCGACGCGCAACGCGTCCCGGCAAGGCCCGGTGAGCGACAAGCTCCCGGACGTGACAAGACGACAACCGCGGCAAAGCGCTTGCCGCGGCAAGCCACCACTCTGTGCCCGCGCTCCAGCACATCCACCAACGTGTCGCTCTGGGACCCTTCCAGGCGTACGTGGCGGAAGGCTGTGTAGCCAGGGGCGCACGGTGGCAAGCGGCGCTGACAAGATTGCCATCGTGGCGAGCGGTGGCGTCCCTGACGGTCTATTTTGCACTATTTAGGCGACGCAGACGGGCATTTAATGCCCTTGTCTCCTGCCGTCAGGGTTAGGTATGATACACTGTAGCAGGTAGCTGTACCAACCGCAGCACCTTTACATTTTTACCCTTGTCTACGTTGCCACCTGTCGGTGACCCCTTGAGCATATAAAAGGAGGCCCATGCGCAACATAGAGGGGGTGTTGGGAAAAAGAGAACGCTCACGCTCGGTCTCGTTAGCTGCTGGAGTGTACTGTAGCACTCCACGCTCCCGAGCAAGAACTCAATACAAACCACAAAGCAGGAGTAGGGTTTTACGCATCCATGCGGCCCGAACCTGGGTAAACTGCTCGTGTGCTTCGCCTCGATCCGCTCTTCGTGCTCCGCCCCCGCCGAACCGAAAGGGACTCGGCCCGCCGGTCCCATAGGTGTCCGTGGATCAGTCCCCCGGCATCTTTGGCGCGCCAGGTAGGGGGCGTCGAGGTTGTGTGAACCAGATCCGGCGTTCACACGAGCGAGATCTTCATCATCTTCATCCACATGCCACCGAAGAAGAAGGCTTCGGAGGCGGCTGCTCCATCTGCCCCACCACCGCCGGAGCAAACGGCTGATGGGGCAGACGCCGGCGGAAGAACGGGCGTCGACGAGGGAGCTCACGGTGCTGCCAGGTCCAAGGACAAGGCTGCGCTGCCCATCGGCGGCGTAGCCGGCTCCCACAACGACTGGGCGCACTCCAAGACCTCGGCGTCCGTACATGCACCGTGCCCATCTCAGGAGGCGCGGGACCGGCAGCGTCATGGTACTCACAGTACCATGCGTTTGCTAGACCAAGATCGAGCTGGTGGATCTCGGAGTGCTCAAGACCAGCATGCACGCCAACATGCTGGCACGAGCGAGGCACGGTCACCTGGACGGGATACTGCTCCTTCTAACATAGTTAGAAGTCCGAGCATATCCCGCTCCTCGCACCGTTCGCCACCGCCACCCGCCACCCCAGCAGAAGCTTTGGCGCGAGCTCAACTGCTCCTGGAATACCCTCCAACGGCAGACAAGATCAATGACTGGAGGGCCACCATTCAGAGTCTCATCGTCTTCGCCAACGGCGACGCTCAACGGCAGCCGAGCACGTCGCAGCCGCAGCAAGTTAGCCAGGCACGAGCCGGTGGCGACAAGACCGGTGGGGGTGCAACCACTGTGCACTCTCCGCCCCAAAGGCCAAGATCGCCGACTCGCCGGATCCACCTCGACAGCGACTCCACCGCGTCATCAGATCCACGAGCTCGTCGCGATCAGCGCCAAGTTCTTCACGAACGACAGCAAGAAGATGCTCGTACTCGCATCGAGCGCCGAAGAGAAGCGCGACGTCAATCGGACCAGCGCGCTGGGCCCTCTGTCGACATGCATGCGCCAGGGGAACCAGGCGACTTGCCGTATGCGGTAAGTTGTCCTGCGTTTACTCGTGAGCTGCGGCAAATCCAGTGGCCCAGCATGAAGAATTTCAAGCCAGACGTACCAGAGAAGTATGACGACAAGTCACATCCATCGAAGTTCCTCAGCATCTACACCGTCGCGGTGCAGGCTGCCGGGGGCCGGGACGACAAGATCCTTGCCAACTACTTCCAGCTGGTGCTCAAGCCCAACGTCAGGTCCTGGGTCATGCATTTGCCGGACAACTCCATATCCTCCTGGGCAGACCTATGCCATCAGTTTGTCGGCGCCTTCACAGGCGGCCACAAACCTCATGGCCAAGAGAGTGACCTTCATCTGCTTGCCCAGAAGGAACGAGAGCCCCTGCGCAAGTACATTCAGAGATTCAGCCGTGTACAGCACAACATCCCAGATGTCCACCCTGCCGCGGTCATCAACGCGTTCCATCAGAACGTGCGTAACCGCGGGATGCGGGAGGAGATGGCGATGTGCAAGATCAAAGATGTCAGTGAGCTGTATGCCCTGGCCGACAAGTGTGCACGCGCTGAGGAAGGGAGGAAACTCCCCGGACAGGATACGGGAGCAGGAGGATCTGACAGTGAGGATGCTGCCCCGGTAAAGAAAAACCGGCGGCGGAACAACAGGAAGAAGAAAGGCAAAGATGTACTAGTCGTTGAGCAGTCCGGCAACGAAGGTGGCGCCAAGAAAGCCAAAGTTGGTAGCTCCGGCAAGGAGATTGCCGCATGCACCAACTGCCAGGCTGTGGCAGTCGCCTACAAGCAGGACGGCAACGACAAGCAGTACTGCAAGATCCACCGCACCAAGGGCCATGACCTCCAGAGCTGCAAGAAGGTCGAGCAGCTTGTCCAGCAGCAAAAGGCTGAGTACGAGCGACGAGACAACGAGAGGGCCCAAGGAGGCGCTGGAGAATCCGGCAAGAAGCGCGCCAGCCGGGGAGGACGCCGCGGCAAGGCCAAGCAGCGGCAAGGAGACAGGCCTCCCCGCGGCCACGACAAGGATGAAGACGACGACGACGACGAAGACATGGATGATGTCGAGACCAGTGAGCAGGAGTTCCAGAAAGCCACAGAGGTCTTGTGTGTTGACGGCGGTGCTTCTCTGCATACTTCGCACCGCCAACTCAATCAGTGGGTGCGGGAAGTCAATGCAGCAGAACCGCCTGTCGAGTCACGCAAGCTTCTGAAATGGTCCAGCACGCCTATCATATTTGAAATTGAGGACCACCCTGATCGCACAACTGCGGTCGGGTGCTTGCCGATGTTGGTTTCACCAACTATCCGCAACCTCAAAGTCACTAAGATGCTAGTTGATAGCGGGGCCGGCTTGAACCTGATCTCCTCCGCTGTACTCCAGAAACTCCAGATCCCTGACAACGAGCTTGAAGAGACCGGCACATTCCAAGGAATCAACCCGGGAAGGAGCAAGCCGAAGGGGAAGGTCACGTTGCCAGTAACATTTGGCAGCGAAGTGAACTTCAGGACTGAGAGGGTCACTTTTGACGTTGCCGATTTTCCATTGCCTTACAATGGGATACTCAGCCGTCCAGCACTCGCCAAGTTCATGGCAGCCTCTCACTACGCATACAACATGTTGAAGATGCCAGGCCCGATGAGCATCATCTCTGTCCCTGGCGACAAGAAGGATGCTCTTATCTGCGCCGACAAGATCTACCGGGAAGCGGCAGCCGCAACAGATCGCAAGTCACTTGCCATTGAAGCTCCCGGGGGGAAGAAGAAGACCAAGTCCGATAAGAGTTCTGATGCCCACTCCGGCAAGCGCACCTCTTCGGAGTGCTGCGCTGCCGTCGAGGACGCACCATCGAGCTCCACCGGCAAGTGTAAGAAGACAATGGCAGCTCCGCCAAAGACCAAGAAGGTGTCCGCCAAGGAGGACGGCACTGGTGGTACCTTCACCATCAGTGCCACTCTCGACCCTAAATAGGAAAGCGCGCTCATTGCTTTCCTGCGGGCGAATGTCGACGTGTTTGCATGGTAACCGTCTGACATCCCCGGTGTTCCCAGGAAAGTAATTGAGCACCATCTTGCCGTTTGTCCTCATGCGCGGCCTGTCAAGCAGAAGGTCAGGAAGCAAGCAGTGGAGCGCCAAGAATTCATCGCAGAAGAGATCAAGAAGTTGGAAGCAGCAGGCCTTGTCAGAGGAGTGCTCCATCCTACGTGGTTGGCCAATCCTATAGTCATGCGCAAGGCGAACGGGAAATGGAGACTTTGTATCGACTTTACCGATGTTAACAAAGCTTGTCCCCAAAGACCCATTTCCTTTGCCGCGCATTGACCATATTGTTGACTCCACGGCCGGATGTGATTTGCTTTCATTTCTTGACGCATACTCAGGATACCATCAGATCTTCATGGCAGAAGAGGATGAGGAGAAGACCGCAATCATCACTCCATGTGGCACGTACTGTTTCATACGGATGCCTTTCGGTTTAAAAAATGCTGGTTCAACATTTGCAAGAGTAGTCCATGTTGCTCTTAAGCCACAAATACACAAAAATGTGGAAGCCTACATGGATGACATAGTGGTCAAGAGCAAGGACAAGGCAACTCTGATTCAAGATTTAGACGAGACCTTTGCAAATCTGCGCAAGATCAGCCTCAAGCTCAACCCCGAGAAGTGTGTGTTTGGAGTCCCCTCCGGCAAGCTTCTCGGGTTCTTCGTGTCTCAGCGGGGAATCGAAGCCAATCCCGACAAGATCAAGGCCATTGAGCAGATTGAAGCACCAAAGCGCGTCAAGGATGTACAAAGACTTGCTGGTTGCGTGGCTGCTCTCAGCAGGTTTATCTCTAGGTCTGCTGAGCGCGCCCTGCCGTTTTTCAAAATATTGAAAAAGGTAGGCCCAATGAAATGGACTCCGGAAGCGGAGGCTGCGATGCAAGACTTGAAGAGATACCTGTCCTCCCCTCTGACACTTGTCGCACCTAAGCCACAAGAGAAGTTGCTGCTGTATATAGCGGCAACCAATCAAGTGGTTAGTGCTGCGTTAGTAGCGGAGAGGGAGACAGATGACGAGCCAGCAACCACGGCAGGCGCATCCAGCGACAAGCAGGGGGCTTCCCCGGCAAGCTCTGGTCCCGACAAGGATGGATCTGCGCAGACGCGCGAGGAGGTACAGAAGAAAATGGTACAGCGCCCAGTTTACTTTGTCAGTTCCCTGCTGCAGGGGGCTAGGTCAAGGTACTCTGGTGTGTAGAAATTGCTTTTCGGCCTTCTCATGGCCTCGAGAAAGCTGCGCCATTACTTCCAAGCACATGAGATCACAGTTGTCACTTGTTTTCCGCTGAAGAGGATACTACAGAATCCAGAAGCGACAGGCAGGATTGTTGAGTGGGCACTCGAACTGTCAAGCTTTGGCCTCAAGTTTGAGAGCACTTCAACTATCCAAAGTAGAGCATTGGCAGAATTCATAGCAGAATGGACGCAAACACCAGATGAAGAAATTCCAGAAACGAGCATCCCCGTCAAGGAAGCAAGCAAAGAGTGGCTGATGTACTTTGATGGTGCCTTTTCGCTGCAAGGCGCCGGCGCTGGCGTGCTGCTTGTCGCACCCACCGGAGAGCACCTCAAGTACGTAGTCCAGATGCACTTTCCCAAGGAGCAAGCAACAAACAATACTGCAGAGTATGAAGGCTTGCTTGCCGGTCTCAGGATCGCGGCAGACCTTGGGATCAAGAAGCTCGTTGTCAGGGGTGACTCGCAGCTTGTTGTCCGCCAAGTGAACAAGAGCTATCAGAGTCTGTTGATGGAAGCCTACATTGACGAAGTGAGAAAGATAGAAGAGCACTTTGACGGCCTACAGATGGAGCATGTTCCAAGAGCTCAGAACGCCGTTGCCGATGGCCTGTTAAAGTGCGCCGCACTTAAGTTACCTGTGGAACCAGGGATCTTTGTGCTCAAGCTGACTCAACCGTCTATAACCCCATCAACTGGACAGAGCAAGAAGAGGAAGTTGATTTCTGGTGACTATTTGCCGGCAGAGCTTCCCGAAGCCGCCGCCAAGAAGGTCCCCAATATCAACGCCAAGAGCGCTCAGGAGCAGCCCGCTCCGGCAAGCCCCAGGGTTTGTTCCGTTGAAGCAGAAGCTCCCGACAAGTTTTGCTCCGGCAAGCTTGCCGGGGAATGTCAAGCTCCGGCAGAGCCGCAGGTTCTCGCCGTAGAAGCGGACGTTCCCGCAGCAGCAGATTTGCCTTGCGCTGAGGAGCAGTCTGCTCCGGCAAGCTCTAGGGTTTGTTCCGTTGAAGTAGAAGCTCCCGGCAAGTTTTGCTCCGGCAAACTTGCCGGGAACGCCAAGCTCCGGCAGAGCCGCCGGTTCTCGCCGTAGAAGCGGACGTTCCCGCAGCAGCAGATTTGCCTTTAGTCCTTGTTGTCGAGCCACAAGCTCCAGCATGGGCACAACAGATTGTCCGTTTCCTTCAGACAGGAGAACTTCCCGAAGAGCAAGAAGAAGCGGAAAGAGTAGCCCGGCAGTCAACTATGTACCAGTTTGTCGACAAGACACTGTACAGAAGAAGACTCAACGGTGTGAAATTGAAGTGTATTCACCGGGAAGACGGACAAAAGCTGTTGGCAGAGATACATGGAGGCATATGTGGTCACCACATTGGCGCAAGAGCACTTGTCGGCAAAGCGTTTCGGCAAGGTTTCTTTTGGCCGACAGCCCTCCAGGATGCAACTGCACAAGTAACCAAGTGTGAAGCGTGCCAGTTCCATTCCAAGCAGATACACCAACCAGCTCAAGCTCTCCAGACGATCCCTTTATCCTGGCCATTTTCGGTCTGGGGGCTCGACATCCTCGGCCCCTTTCCCCGAGCAATCGGGGGCTTTGAGTACTTGTACGTTGCAATCGACAAGTTCACAAAGTGGCCGGAAGTGGAACCAGTGAGGAAGGTGACAGCACAGTCAGCAGTCAAGTTCTTCAGGTCGATTGTTGGCCGCTTCGGGATCCATAACAGGATAATCACCGACAACGGTATGCAATTCACGAGCCGCACCTTCATGCAGTACGTCCAAGATCTTGGCGCCAAGGTCTGCTTCGCTTCTGTTGCTCACCCGAGAAGCAACGGTCAAGCGGAGAGGGCAAATGCTGAAGTGTTGCGTGGGCTCAAGACCAGAACTTTCGACAGGCTGCACAAGTGCGGGAGAAACTGGATCGAGGAGCTGCTGGTGGTTCTTTGGTCAATCAGGACGACGTCAAATCGAGCCACTGGCCAGACACCTTTCGCTCTAGTCTATGGAGCAGAGGCAGTTCTCCCCACGGAACTCGTATACGGGTCACCTCGAGTGCTCGCTTATGATGAGCTTGAGCAAGAGCAGCTGCGATAGGATGACGTGCTGCTCCTTGAGGAAGACCATCTTCAGGCTGCTGTACGAGCTGCTTGCTACCAGCAAGCTTTGTGCCGCTACCATAGCCGCAAAGTTAACGCCAGAAGTCTCGAGGAAGGCGACCTTGTTCTTTGGCGTGTTCAGTCCGCCAAGAATTCCAACAAGTTGACGCCGAAGTGGGAAGGCCCTTACCGGGTGAAACGAGTCACTAGGCCTGGCGCTGTCCGCCTTGAGACCGAAGATAGCATTCCGGTGAGCAATTCCTGGAACATTGAGCATCTTCGTAAGTTTTACCCATAAGGCGCGGTTGCCGGAACCTGTTCTGGCAACCACCTTTTGTACAAGTCATGCCGCTGTTGCATGTAATCCTTTGTACAAAGCCGGGCGCAGACCCCGTGCATAAGTAAAGCTCATGTACTCCGCACATCTTATCAATTTCATGCATTCTATCTTTTGCATATGTGATCTGACACTTTGTGCAGCACCTACTCCCCAGTAAGCAATAACGAGCCGTAAGGCTCCATATCTTTATTTTCTCTTCTTTCTTTTTTCTCAAGGAAAGGAAGGTTCCCTCGCCCACAAGTTTGCCGGGGGGAAGGAGAAGATAATGGTATGGACCAGGCGTCGTTCAAGAAAGTTTCGCCTTGCCGGGAAGCAAACAACAAAAAAGCTAAGTTGCCAAAGTTTGAGTAATCAGATTTTTAAAATTTTTAAGTTATCTCCCTTGAACGACCGCACTTTGTATGGAAAACCTGTGCGCGGAGGAACCAACTTTAGCTAGTTGCGCCCTTACTTTGTTTCGAGTCCGGTCAACAACTTAAGTGAGCTGCGACTAGTTGCGACAAGGTTTCTTGTCGGTAGCGGCACCGCCAGCAGGCTGCTGACGTTCCGCACTCAGCGCTCGCGGCTAAGGTGCCTGCACCGGCAAGTTCCCTAAAAGCGTAGGGCAAAAACATACAAAGGGAGGAATCAAGTAAAGGGAATAACATTTCAATCATTACCCGGAATAGAGTTATATTACAAGATAACTTGTCGCGGCTCTAACAGATTGTTCTCATAACATGACCAGCAGCGACAAGAAAAGAAGAAAATGGGTGGCCTAGTCTACGCGATCGCCCTCGATCCTCTTGATCCCGCTCACCTTGTCCATAATGGGTGCGACAAGGGTCTTGAGCGCCTCCAGATCAGCATCCGGCGGCAGGGTCTTGAGGACGTTGGTGAGGTTGAGGCCTGGATTGCGGAAGGCCACCTTCACCAACACTTTTTGAAGAGCTCCCGCGCAGATCTTGCGCGACTCGTCGGCCAGCTGCTTTGGGATCCTCTCCCGGAGTCGCTGGAGGGCCGTCGTCACGCCTTTGAAGAACAAAATGAACTTGGCGCTGGGTTGGAGGTTCTCGTCGGAGGGATACCCGAGATCCTCCATCCCCAGCTGCGCCAGCTCCCTGTCAATGTCTGCGGCAACATTCACGAGACCCTCCGTCCAGTGCTCCACATTCTCCCTGAAAGCATTCTGAGCGGCGGTAGCACTCTCCAGCAGCGCCTTGCCGGCCTTGATCTCCTCCTTCAAGGCCACCTCCTGCTCCTTGGCACCGTCCAGCGTCTTGGTCAAAGTGGTCAGCTTCAACTCAAGATCCGCATTGGAGTCCTTGGCGGCGCTAAGCTCTTTGCCCTTCTCGGGGAGATTGGCCTCCAGCTGCGCCACCTTCGTCTCCAGCTCCTTCTTGGCGGCCTCGGCGGCTGCGGCAGCATCCTCCGCCTGCTTAAGGGCTCCGCCGAATTGTTGCTCGCGCGCGGCAAGCTCCTCCTCGTGGGCGTCAAGGTTGACCTTTCGCTGCGCCAGCTCGCCCTCCTGCGCAAACAACTTCTCAGCGGCAAGCCGCCTTTCCTCTTCAACTTCGGCCTTCTCAAGGAAGAAGGCCTTCTGCTCTTCGGCGAGTTTCCCCCGCTCCTTCGCCAGGGACCGGAGAGCTTCCTGGTGAAGACCCCGGAGCTCCTCCGCGCGCTTCTCGATGTCTGCTCCCGCCTTCGCGACAAGCGCCTCGCGGGATTCCAGCTTGGCTTGCCGCGCACGGTAGAGCGACAACAACTTCCGCAGCAGCCGCTCCTCCTCAGGATCGTTGTTGCTGCTGCTCGGCGCGTCAACCAGCATCAGCCCAGCGGAGGCGAGCACCACCTCGTCGAAGATCTCTCCCTCGACCGGCGCCCTGGAGCTTGACGCCCAGGGGAGGTTGATGAAGATGCCATCACCGGCCTTCAAGTAGATGCCTGGCTGGGGCTCTTCGGAGCCTGGCGCTGCGGCAGCGGCGGACGGGTCGGCGGTCGACGTAGCGCCTGGCGCTCCTGCGGCCTCAGGGCCGTCAGTGCGATCGCCAGACCCCTCGCCAGTTGCTGCGGCGGCAGCCTTGGCGGCCTCTGCGCCGGCAGGATCGTCAGCATCGACTGCTTCTTCGGTGGCAGCAGCGTCGTCGGCAGCAACCTCGGTCTCCATCGGCTCCGTAGCAGATGGGTCTGACAGCCGGAAAAGGGAGAAGAGTCAAGCAAATACCCAAGAAGATCAAAATAAGAAAAACCCAAGGGAAGTTTTGAAGCGAGAGGAGTACCTGTACCGGGTCCTGCAGTCGTGGTCTCCGCCGTCGGGGGGCCGCTGGTGCCGTCCCTTGCTGGAGAACTCTCCCTTGCCGGAGACTTCTCCCTTACCGGGAAACTCTCCCTTGCCGGAGGACTCTCCCTTGGCTCCTGGTGGGGCTGCTCTGCTCCTACACAAACCAACAGTCAGATATCAGCAAAGACAGAGTATCCATGCACACTTCACAGCGGAAAGCGAACCATATACTTACGCTGGGGGCTGCTCTGGAGAAAGGTTGCCGGGTCCGGCAAGGTTGTCTCGGGCGCACCCCCTGCTGTCGCAGTGGGTTCGTCCTCGATGACAATCACCGGGACCTTGGCTCTCTTTGCTGCTCTCTGGGCCAGAGTCCTGAAGAGGAACAAGTTCAGAGTAAAGCAAATGAGATACAAGACAAAACAGCAAGAATTGAAGAACTACAAGTACAACAAGAGAATCTTACTCTTCTTCTTCCTCGTCGGAGCTGAACGCGGAGAAGTCGAAGTCTGGCTCACGTCCGGTGCGAGGAGGCGGAGGAGTAGGTTCCCTTGGCCGCTTGGCAGGAGCAGTGGCGGTGGGCTGAGAGGGCCCCGCTCTAGTTGTCGTCGCAGCGTGAGGTGCTCCCGCGGCAACAGTGCTTGCCGCGGTGGAGCGTGTCACGCGGCGCGGCGACTGTTGACTCACCTGCCGCTCAGCTACGTCACCGGCCTTGCGGAGACGCCTTCTTGGTGGGGATGGAGGCTCTGCTTGCGGCGAGCTGCCTGAAGATGAGGAGGAAGAGGAGTTGATCTCCAGCGAGCCGCTCGTATCCTTGGCGGGCTCGCTCGACTCGACGCCATGCCCGGCAAGCTCTTTCTCGCCAGCGGGCTCCCCTCGCTCGGCATGGCTTGCCGCCTCTGCTGCATCTACCTCCTACACAGTGAATCCAAATTCGCCCGCGGCAGCGGCTGCCGCCGCCTCTTCCAGCCTAGTGGCGATGCATGTCATCTCCGCATCGGTGGTGTCGCGGGTGAGACCATCCTTCTCGTCGGGGCGGACCAGCACTTCTACCAAGCCATCGAAGAACTCCTGCACGACGTCGTCTGCAGGCTCTTGCCAAGTTGGCACAATTCCATGCGAATCGCACAGCGGCATCATTGCGCGGATGCGGTCGAGCGAGGAGTTGTTGCACAGTAGAACGACGCCCCCCCGGCAACCTGAACACTTCGGGATGTTGAGGGTCGTACTTGAACAGCTCCTGGAGCATCGCGTTGAGCTCCAGAATAGTGAAGTTGAAGTTGAGGCCCGGCTGCAGCCTCATGATATCCGCCGCATTCTTGAACTCCCAGGCGGGTCTCCCCCGTTCCTGCAGGGGGGCGATGCGGCGGCGAAGAAAATCTGCGCCAACAGCGCCTACAGTGAGCCCGGCAAGCCTGAGGCGCAGGATCCGGGTGACGGCAATCTTCAGCCTATCGTCTTCCGGGGCCACGTCACTCCAATCGCTGCCGCGTGCTACTGGGGCTTGGCGCCGGGCGGTAAACGGCTGCGGGTTCTCCTCGACAATCCAGCATCTGTCTGCTCTCCACTCCTCCCACTTGCCGCAGAACTCTCCCTCCAGATAAGTGTCCTTCTTGCCGGCCCTTGAGATCCAGGCGATTCCGCCGGATAAAGGCTCCCCTCTCTCTACTCGGGGCATAAAGAAGTGGCGAAAAAGGGCTACATTGGGATGGACTCCGACAAAGTTTTCGCAGAGATGTGCGAAAACTGCCATGGTCAGAACGGCATTGGGGGTGAAGACAAGGAGGTGGAACCCGTAGGTGTTCATAATATCGCAGAAGAACTCAGAGAAAGGCGGGCAGAGCCCTAATAGAAGAACAAGGCGAAGAATGGATATCCATTTGGAGCCGTCCTCCAAGCGGCGGCTGGAAGTACCTTCGTGCGCGGGTGCGCTCGCGTTTCCGTCGACCAGAAGAAGTAGTAGTTCTCCCTCAGCTCCCTCGCGGCGAGCTTGGGGGGGGGGGAAGATTGCCCGCTCCTTTCGCAACGCCGCAAGCCGCTGCGCCTCGGTCGACTTCACAACCTTCCTCTTGTCGGCTTTCGGAGCCATGGCGGAAGTGGTGGAGGAGGTCGACGGCGTTGGTGGTGCTAGTGGTGATGGGGGGCGGGGCGCTGCTCTCTTTCAGCTTTGGGAAGACGAGGGAGCGGCGGAGATTTCCGAGATTGGAGTAGCAACCGGCGAATGGGCGAACTACCCCTGTTTCCCCTGCTTATAAAGAGGGAGGGGGCGGACATTCCGCATTTCCGAATAAAGAAACCACCCACGATCTCTCCCACGATGCCGCATTCAACGCGTGCCGTTCGGGGAGGGCGCGGTGGATACAGGGAGAGATACGGCGTAAACCTAGGCTGCGCGTGCCCGTGCCCTCTTTTGGGCCTGGCCCAACAGCGCTCGGCACCGTGTATGGCCCAGGCCCGGGGGCTCCTGTCGGTGTACTAGAGTAGGGGTACCCTAGTATCCCGAACTTGTGCACGGGCAGTCGCAGCGTCCCGCGGCAAGGCTTGTCGGGTGACCGCCAAGGTCCTCCGTGGTTCCTTTGGAGCCATTCAAGGACAAAGTATCCAAGCCAAGGAGACAAGACCCCGGCAAGAGGATCTTGCCGGGAAGGCCAACCAAGGCACCTCAAGACCCCGACAAGAGGAGCTTGCCGGGAAGGCCAACCAAGGCATCTCAAGGAACTTGCCGCGACGCGCAACGCGTCCCGGCAAGGCTCGGTGAGCGACAAGCTCCCGGACACGACAAGACGACAACCGCGGCAAAGCACTTGCCGCGGCAAGCCACCACTCTGTGCCCGCGCTCCAGCACATCCACCAACGTGTCGCTCTGGGACCCTTCCAGGCGTACGTGGCGGAAGGCTGTGCAGCTAGGGGCGCACGGTGGCAAGCGGCACTGACAAGATTGCCATCGTGGCGAGCGGTGGCGTCCCTGATGGTCCCTTTTGCACTATTTAGGCGACGCGGATGGGCATTTAATGCCCTTGTATCCTGCCGTCAGGGTTAGGTATGATACACTGTAGCAGGTAGCTGTACCAACCACAGCACCTTTACATTTTTACCCTTGTCTATGTTGCCACCTGTCGGTGACCCCTTGAGCATATAAAAGGAGGCCCATGCGCAACATAGAGGGGTGTTGGGAAAAAGAGAACGCTCACGCTCGGTCTCGTTAGCTGCTGGAGTGTACTGTAGCACTCCGCGCTCCCGAGCAAGAACTCAATACAAACCACAAAGCAGGAGTAGGGTTTTACGCATCCATGCGGCCCGAACCTGGGTAAACTGCTCGTGTGCTTCACCTCGATCCGCTCTTCGTGCGACCTCCGCCCCCGCCGAACCGAAAGGGACTCGGCCCGCCGGTCCCATAGGTGTCCGTGGATCAGTCCCCCGGCAGGGTGCTAAGCTAATGGAATGGGTCATGTCAATCAGATCATTCACTTAATGATGTGATCCCGTTAATCAAATAACAACTCATTGTTTATGGTTAGGAAACATAACCATCTTTGATTAACGAGCTAGTCAAGTAGAGGCATACTAGTGACACTTTGTTTGTCTATGTATTCACACATGTATTATGTTTCCAGTTAATACAACTTTAGCATGAATAATAAACATTTATCATGATTATAAGGAAATAAACAATAACTTTATTATTGCCTCTAGGGCATATTTCCTTCAGTTCCGAGGCCATGTTTGTACATGCTAGGCTCGTCAAGTCAACCTAAGTGTGTTGCGTGTGTAAATCTGGCTTACACCCATTGTATGCGAACGTTAGAATCTATCACACTGATCATAACGTGATGCTTCGAAACAACGAACCTTCGCAACGGTGCACAGTTAGGGGGAACACTTTCTTAAAATTTTAGTGAGGAGTCATCTTATTTATGCTTCCGTCGATCTAAGCAAATAAGATGTAAACATGACAAACATCACATGCAAATCATAAAGTGACATGATATGGCCAATATCATCTTGCGCCTTTGATCTCCATCTTCGAGGCGCGGCATGAACACCATCGTCACCGGCATGACACCATGATCTCCATCATCATGATTTCCATCATCGTGTCTTCATGAAGTTGCCTCGCCAACTATTACTTCTACTACTATGGCTAACGGTTAGCAATAAAGTAAAGTAATTACATGGCGTTTTCATTGACACGTAGGTCCTAAATAAATTAAGACAACTCCTATGGCTCCTACCGGTTGTCATACTCATCGACATGCAAGTCGTGATTCCTATTACAAGAACATGATCAATCTCATACATCACATATATCATTCATCACATCCTTTTGGCCATATCACATCACATAGCACACCCTGCAAAAACAAGTTAGATGTTCTCTAATTGTTGTTCATGTTTTACGTGGCTGCTATGGGTTTCTAGCAAGAACGTTTCTTACCTATGCAAAACCACAACGGTGATATGCCAATTGCTATTTACCCTTCATAAGGACCCTTTTCATCGAATCCGATCCGACTAAAGTGGGAGAGACAGACACCTGCCAACCACCTTACGCATCAAGTGCATGTCAGTCGGTGGAACCTGTCTCACGTAAGCGTACGTGTAAGGTCGGTCCGGGCCGCTTCATCCCACAATGCCGCCGGATCAAGATAAGACTAGTAACGGTAAGCAAATTGAACAAATCATCGCCCACAACTGCTTTGTGTTCTACTCGTGCATAGAATCTATGCATAGACCTAGCTCATGATGCCACTGTTGGGGAACGTAGTAATAATTCAAATTTTTCCTACATGTCACCAAGATCAATCTAGGAGATTCTAGCAACGAGAGAGAGAGGGAGTGCCTCTTCATACCCTTGAAGATCGCTAAGCGGAAGCGTTACAAAGAACACGGTTGATGGAGTTGTACTCGCGGCGATTCAAATCGCGGAAGATTCGATCTAGCGCCGAACGGACGGTGCCTCTGCATTCAACACACATACAGCCCGGGAACGTCTCCTCCTTCTTGATACAGCAAGGGGAGAGGATAAGTTGAGGGAGAACTCCAGCAGCACGACGACATGGCGGCGATGGAGCTCGTGGTTCTCCAGCAGGGCTTCGCCAAGCACTGCGGAAGAGGAGGAGGAGTTGGAGGAGGAGAGGGCTGCGCCAGGGAAGGGGGTGCGGCTGCCCTCTCTCTCCCTCACTATATATAGGGGGAAGGGGGTGGAGGAGGAGCCATAGGGTTCCCTAGGGGAGGGGTGGCGGCCACAGGGGAAACCCTAGATGGGTTTGGGTGCCCCCACCCCTAGGAAACTTGCCACCCAAGCTGGGAGGGGTGGCTGTCCTATGGGAGGCGCCCCCACCTCTCCACGTTACGTGAGATGGGGTGGGAGGGGCGCGCATCCCCTTAGTGGGCTGATGTGCCCCCTCCCCTTGGCCCATAAGGCCCCCCAACGCTTGTCGGGGCCTCCGAAACACCTTTCGGTCACGCTGGTCGTCACCTGGTACTCCCAGAACAATTCCGGACTCCAATACCCTTCGTCCAATATATCGATCTTCACCTCCGGACTATTTCGGAGTTCCTCGTCACGTCCGGGATCTCATTCGGGACTCCGAACAACCTTCGGTAACCACATACTATTTCCCATAACAACTCTAGTGTCACCGAACCTTAAGTGTGTGGACCCTACGGGTTCGGGAACCATGCAGACATGACCGAGACATCTCTCTGGCCAATAACCAATAGCAGGATCTGGATACCCATATTGGCTACCACATGTTCCACGATGATCTCATCGGATGAACCACGATGTCGGGGATTCAATCAATCTCGTGTATACAATTCCCTTTTTCTATCGGTATGTTACTTGCCCGAGATTCGATCGTCGGTACCCCCATACCTTGTTCAATCTCGTTACCGGCAAGTCTCTTTACTCATTCTGTAACGCATGATCCCGTGGCTAACTCCTTAGCCACATAGAGCTCATTATGATGATGCATTACCGAGTGGGCCCAGAGATACCTCTCCGTCATACGGAGTGACAAATCCCAGTCTCGATTCGTGCCAACCTAACAGACACTTTCGGAGATACCTGTAGTGCACCTTTATAGCCACCCAGTTACGTTGTGACGTTTGGTACACCCAAAGCATTCCTACGGTATCCGGGAGTTGCACAATCTCATGGTCTAAGGAAATGATACTTAACATTAGGAAAGCTTTAGCAAACGAACTACACGATCTTGTGCTACGCTTAGGATTGGGTCTTGTCCATCACATCATTCTCCTAATGATGTGATCCCGTTATCAATGACATCCAATGTCCATGGTTAGGAAACCATGACCATCTATTGATCAACGAGCTAGTCAACTAGAGGCTTACTAGGGACATGTTGTGGTCTATTTATTCACACATGTATTACGGTTTCCGGTTAATACAATTATAGCATGAACAATAGACAATTATCATGAACAAGGAAATACAATAATAACCATTTTATTATTAGCTCCAGGCCATATTTCCAACAATATTCAGATCCAAAAGATTCAAGAGAAAAGTTCATATTGACATAAAAATAATAATACTTCAAGCATACTAACAAAGCAATTAGGTCTTCTCAAAATAACATGGCCAAAGAAAGTTCATCCCTACAAAATCATATAGTTTAGTCATGCTTCATTTTCGTGACACAAGAATGCTCTCATCATGCACAACCCCGATGACAAGCCAAGCAATTGTTTCGTACTTTAGTAATCTCAAACCTATAAACTTCCATACAATATATGAGCGCGAGCCATGGACATAGCACTATGGGTGGAATAGAATATAATGAGGGGGTTATGTGGAGAAGACAAAAAAGGATAAAGTCTCACATCAACGAGGCTAATCAATGAAGTAATAAGCCTATAAAATACTCCCTCCATTCCAAAATATAGTGCGCCCGCGCTTCCCGAGGTCCAACTTTGACCATAAATTTAACCAACAAGACCAACTGCGGTGGGAGAAAAAATTATATAATTGAAAACTTCTTTCGAATACGAATTCACTAATATAATTTTTGTTGTCGCCGCAATCGGTCGTGGTAGTTAAATTTGCGGTCAAAATTGAAGCACGTGGATAGAGAAAGCACTACATTGTGGAATGGAGGAAGTATTCAGTGGATCACCTCCTTGCTAGATATTATAGGTTATTTATTCTTAGCGCATGTTTGTGAAACCTGACGGTCAATATATCACAGAAGTAGGATTGGGAGGTGTTGGGAAAAGTAGGAAAACGTGGAGCATCTGTGCAGCTATCCAGTGAATAAACATGCATGGTTACTTCCAACCAACTCACGGGCCTCTGCTTTATGTTAAGCCTTTATCTCTTCCCATAGCGCTTGACCATCCTCCTTCTTACCCCACGATCCACTCAGCTGTCCCATCCTGTGATAGAGATATGGAGTAATCTCATCTTGTAAGAGATTCATGGGACCAGAAGGGTAAGCGCTCCGACTACACAGGGAGAGGACACATTCCATCCATTTGGATCCCGCATTGGCACTAGTGTACGAGCTTGAAGTGTCCGGATCCGGTGACACCGACAGTTCCAAAGCTGGGGAACAACCGGATGCACTTGTGGAGCTCATGATTGGAGATATCAATCAGCGGCCAGTTTGGGGATCAGCGTTGGATGGTGCGATTTTATGTTAGTGGACACACGAATGTTAGCATGCTTCCCTATGGAGTCATTTTAATTATCTAATATGTGCGAATGTAAGCATGTTTCCCTATGGAGTCATTTTCTTCGTCGCTTCTCTTCGTGAATACTGTAGTAAATTAGCGCCCTTCGATCAATATTCCAGAAATGCACCCCTCAGACACCCAATAGCGGGGACCTTATCATTTCGGGCTGCCTTTCACAGTCTTGATGTGGGTTACATAAACGTACTCCCTCGTGCCTGAGAAGCACCGTATAACGGCCGGGATGATACCATAGTTTGTGTGCCACCTGTCGTACACAAGCGGCTGGCTTGCTGGCATGAAGCGATCCCGCTGTGCTGGTTGTTCTGAACATACGGGGCAGCTGCAGTAGCGCCTATTTTTTGCTGCGACGATCAAGTCCAACCTGTTTCATTTTTTTTAACTTTTATCTTGTACTTTGCGGTGGTAACATGAGTTCAATTAAAGTGCATGCTTTGTTTCGTTTCAGTATGGATCAAGTTTGGCATGACCACTTATTTAACCGAGCAAAAAAATGAGACCAACCAAGGGATAACCCTCGTTAGCATTTTTTTATAGGAGAAACTCCATGAGCACCGTGCGTTCGAGTCGGGACTCGAACTCGGGGCTCAGCCAACGGGTCGATGCCCCGTCCTCTTAATTAACCGAGCACAATGTGGATTATATGGGTTACTTATTTTATGGTGATACCAGCAGACCTTACAGTGTAGAGATAAAGTGTTCCAGGTTAAAAAATTGTTGCAACTAACACTACCGAACTAAATGGGATTGCCTTTAAATTTCACCGGTTCCTAGTTGAATAAAAGTCCATTTCTATGTTGTTTTATACGAGTGCAGCGTTCCTGTGCCCAGACTCATTTGCATCTGGTCAGAAAAAAACAAACAAACACTAGACAAATTCCAAAAAAAATTGTGTGGTAGATAATTTGATGCGTGAGTTTCGCTCCAATTTTTAAATCATTTGAACATATGAGGAACTCTCAGAAAAAAAGACAAATCGGGTCGGAACAGTGTGTGAACAGTAAAGATTTTTACAGACCCTGAATTTGTCTTTTTTTGCCGAGAGCTGCTCAGATGTCCAAATGATTTGAAAATTGATGCGAACCTCACGCATCAAATTATCTTCTACACACAAAAATTGGAATTTTTTGAATTTTTCAAGTATTTGTTTTGATTTTTTTGTCAGGGCGGGTTCACGGTACGTATCAAAGCAGTTACTTGATTCTTTTGTACAAACTGGTGTCACGTCCACGGTACTCTTCTGAAAATTTATTTTCATGGACACGGTTCTTCTTTCTTTCAATAAATCTCTCAAGCAGGGATCACTGTCAGTCAGATGTACACCCCGACATAAACAAGCAGGAGTCGCTATCAGATGTACACCAAGCGTACTTCTTTGTTCTGCCGTATCATTTTTATACAATGTGGCCGGCCAATCAGATGTGCGCGTCATTTTTATACCACTAGCCGGCCACCATAGTCCACGGCAACGCACAAGCCCTTTTCCACAAAATAACTTCGTACAAACACCGTATCTCTCAGTCTCCTATTTTTAATACGTACTTGACACTATATATACCACCAAGTGCCATCCAACAAACCAGACCAAAGTACAGACACTTGCCATCCTAGGTTGCCTCTGCCGCTGCAGTACTGTCATTGCAGTTCGGTACCTAACCGAAGATGGCAAATCCACAAGGCTTTGCTTCTTGCCATCCTCGGTTGCATCTGCCTCTGTGGTACAGTCATTACAGCTCGTGAGCTGAATGATGACTTGTTGATGGTGGCGAAGCATGAGAATTGGATGGCTCAGTATGGCCGTGTGTACAAGGACACCACTGAGAAGGCACGTCGGTTCGAGGTTTTCAAAGGCAACGTCGAGTTCATTGAAACATTCAATGCCCAAAATCACAAGTTCTGGCTTGGCGTCAACCAATTTGCTGATATCACAAATGATGAGTTCAAGACAACCAACACAAACAAGGGATTCAAAGCAAACTCCATGAGAGTTCTTTCTTCTGGATTAAGGTATGAGAATTTGAGTTTGGATGCCCTTCCAGCAACGATGGACTGGAGGGCCAAGGGAGCCGTCACTCCTGTCAAGGATCAAGGCCAGTGTGGTAAGTAAAAAAACATTGTGATGCACGGCATATATGTGTTAATATTTTGTTGGATAACACTATAACAACAAAATTATTTCTAGGCTGCTGTTGGGCATTTTCTGCTGTTGCCGCGACAGAGGGCATTGTAAAACTGAAAACCGGGAAGTTGATCTCACTGTCGTAGCAAGAGTTGGTTGACTGTGATGTTCATGGTCAAGATCAAGGCTGCGAGGGAGGACTCATGGATGATGCCTTCAAATTCATTATCAAGAATGGAGGCCTTACTATGGAGTCAAGCTACCCATATACCGCAGCTGACGGCAAGTGCAAGGCTGGATCCAACAGTGCCGCAACCATCACCGGCTTTGAGGATGTGCCTGCCAATAACGAGGGTGCCCTTATGAAGGCGGTGGCAAACCAACCAGTGTCTGTAGCTGTGGACGGAGGAGATATGACGTTCCAATTCTACTCTGGTGGGGTGATGACTGGGTCCTGCGGCACTGACTTGGACCATGGAATTGCAGCCATTGGATATGGAAAGACTAGTGATGGCACGAGCTATTGGTTGATGAAGAATTCATGGGGCACAACTTGGGGCGAAGATGGGTACTTGAGAATGGAGAAAGACATTGCAGACAAGAAGGGCATGTGTGGTCTTGCCATGGAGCCTTCTTACCCAACAAAATAGGAAGATAGCCAAATGCGACCTAATCATGCATATGCACAGTTCTCAAACAACTAAGGTCCCCATATCCTATGTATAGTTCATATGTGCCCGTAAATTGTGTACGAAGATGTATCTTATGTACATACATTGCTATACTTTGTAAAGTAATACTATGTATGATATATTGTATGAGAAAATTGGATTAAGAATTATGATATATATTCCATGAAGCTTTCAAATGTCTAAAACATTTGACTATGTTAAGAGTAAACTCAAAAGGTTATTTTCGTATATATGGTTTTTATATAGTGTCATTTGGTATTTATAGGAATGTGTCATTGGACAACGCCCGAGTGTTACTAAATCTTACAAAAGGGAATAAATGGAGTATATGTTGGGGAAAAGAAATTTTGTCATTGGTGCACTATGTATTTCTCAACCGTGATATTTTTTAGTGTATTATCTCATGTCAAGTTACTGTATGAGCGTGTTCTCTACATCTTACACAACAAGATAAAATCCTAACTCTCCACGACCATAGATCAACAGGAGTATGAGTTATAGTCAATTCAGCTATCGCCATAAACCTGATTCTTTTAAAGGCGACCTATACAAGGAGCTTTAACTTCGTACCCGACTTCTGATGAGATTCTATTCTATAGTAAAGAGGAAGAATACTCCTCTATCAACACATGTACGTTGAATCAGCCAATCATTGATGAATTAAACAGTTTCACTACAAACAATCCTGGATAACTGGATCTAAATTGAACTCCATAAATACTTGGATGCAACCTTTTCGTATCTGAACTCCCTCCTTCATGCATTGCCACATTTGCCTTCTTCATCCACTTTGCAACATTTGTACGACACTTCTCATTTTTTTTCTCCTCATATATCAACATCAAGATGCAGCCCTCCACCCCCCCCCCCTCCTCAATGCATGGGCCACATCCGCATGTTGATCTCACATGCGCTCTCCACAGACATTGATGTGATTGGCTGGTTGGTGGACCGTGGCATTGCGACCATTGGCATGCTATCAACCATTACTTCTGTCGCTAAATTTCATCCACAGCGCATCATGGAACAACATGCAAGTTAAAAGTGCAATATAAAACCCCTCATAAAATTTATATTTGTAGCAAAAAAATACAAAATCTCTCATATGATGCCTATGGTCATATGCGCCAGCGCCAACACCCCAAGTGGTGGACACCAAGGCATGATTATCCCTTCTTCCATGGGTCACGGAATTATTCAGATACTAGCACAATGCCCCGGGGCTTAAGAGATTGTCCACAGATGTCATTGTCTTGTGGCTGTTATGTGATTCGTAATTAAAAAGACAGAGAAAATATAGCGAAAGCTCATCCATCATTCGTTGGATAATCTTAAGCGGTCATAGTGCGTATTTTGCAAGATAAATAGTGTATAACATTTTGAATTGCAATTATAAGCACATATAAAAAGATCTTTATTTATTTATTTGTATGGTCCCATATGTGGATAGAAAATATAACGAAAGCTCATTACTGGTCTCACATGTGGATAAAAATGCATTTATTTATTAGACTCACATATGAATTCATCGCCAGCTACAACATTTATAACTGCCTAGAAAAGATCTTTTGTGCCTCACTAGACATCACAACCGAGAGAAAAGGCTTTGCCAGAATTGCAGAGCCCATTTCCAAGCTCGGCAAGGTCGCCGGCATCAAGGTTGTAGACCGTCCATAGGCGCTGTTGTTGAGGAAGAAGGCCGGCACCATCGGGCAATGGTCTTGGTGCACCATCTTGACACCATGTAGTTGGCCTCCTGTGGTTCAAGGTCGCAGAAGGAGTTGACAAGAATGTATCATGTGGCGCGACAAGGATGGGGCGGAGCAGCGGAGGTCTTGGTACGCCAGGTGCCGGCCTAACTGGAGCATTGGGATCGTGTGCCTGCTGTCTGATAGACTCGTGCATCTCCCAGATGACGACCAACCCGTTCAGGTGCTCGTGTACGACTCACAGAAGCAGAAGTTGAAAACAAACCTTGAACTTGTAGAAGAAATCTAAATCGACCCTGAACTTTCACTCCCGGAAATCAACACATCGAACTATCCGGTCCCGGTATATTTTGAACCTTGAGAGAGTTTCCAAACAGGGATTGTCGACATGGCATGTTGAATCCCGGAATTGCTGACTGCGGTCGCAACTGGGCCGGCCCAATAGACGTGTTTTTTTCGTAACCTGTTTGGTCATATTCCTCTAGAGTTTCATATATGAACGCTCATGTCCGTTCTTATATACGACGTGCGATATATAATAACTAGCAGCCTTCAGGGCGATTGGCTAGGTGCGATCAAGCTCACTGATGGCTGCTAATATTTTTTGTCTCTCCTGTAAAAGGGATTGTGCGCATCGATATTCTCATTGATCGTGCACTAGGCACATATATAGGTACAAGGGGTGCGACGCTACCTCTTTTAGCACTGCGTTCGTTTTCCCCGAAGAAGAAGGGATAATGCAGCAAAGTAGCGTAAGTATTTCCCTCAGTTTTTGAGAACCAAGGTATCAATCCAGTAGGAGGCTACGCGCGAGTCCCTCGCACCTGCACAAAACAAATAAATCCTCGCAATCAATGCAAATAGGGGTTGTCAATCCCTATAGGGCCACTTACGAGAGTGAGATCTGATAGATATGATAAGATAATGTTTTTGGTATTTTTGTGATAAAGATGCAAAGTAAAATAAAGGCAAAGTAAATAACTAAGTAGTAAGAGATTGATATGATAATGATAGACCCGGGGGTCATAGGTTTCACTAGTGGCTTCTCTCGAGAACATAATTATTCTACGATGGGTGAACAAATTATTTTTGAGCAATTGACAGAATTGAGCATAGTTATGAGAATATCTAGGTATGATCATGTATATAGGCATCACGTCCGAGACAAGTAGACCGACTCCTGCCTGCATATACTACTATTACTCCACTCATCAACCGCTATCCAGCATGCATCTAGAGTATTAAGTAAAAAATAGAGTAATGCCTTAAGCAAGGTGACATGATGTAGAGGGATAAACTCATGCAATATGAAGAAAACCCCATCTTGTTATCCTCGATGGCAACAATACAATACGTGCCTTGCTGCCCTTACTGTCACCGGGAAATGACACCGCAAGATTGAACCCAAAGCTAAGCACTTCTCCCATTGCAAGAAAGATCAATCTAGTAGGCCAAACCAAACTGATAATTCGAAGAGACTTGCAAAGATAACCAATCATACATAAAAGAATTCAGATAAGATTCAAATATTATTCATAGATAGAATTGATCATAAACCCACAATTCATCGGTCTCAACAAACACACCGCAAAAAGAAGATTACATCGAATAGATCTCCACAAGAGAGGGGGAGAACATTGTATTGAGATCCAAAAAGAGAGAAGAAGACATCTAGCTACTAACTATGGACCCGTAGGTCTGAAGTAAACTACTCACACTTCATCGGAGAGGCTATTGTGTTGATGTAGAAGCCCTCCGTGATCGATGCCCCCTACGGCGGAGCTCCGGAATAGGCCCCAAGATGGGATCTCGTGGATACAGAAAGTTACGGCGGTGGAATTAGGGTTTTGGCTCCGTATCTGATCGTTTGGGGG
>NW_021274278.1:208459-230952 GCF_002162155.2 Triticum dicoccoides
TATGAGGAAGAAGTATGTCGGTGGAGCAACAGGGGGCCCACGAGGGTGGGGGCGCGCCTGGTAGGGTAGGGCGCTCCCCCTACCTCGTGGCCTCCTGTTACTTGCCTTGACGTAGGGTCCAAGTCTCCTGAGTTTATTCGATGAGAAAATCACGTTCCCGAAGGTGTCATTCCGTTTGGACTCCGTTTGATATTCCTTTTCTTCGAAACCCTAAAACAGGCAAAAAATAGCAATTCTGGGCTGGGCCTCCGGTTAATAGGTTAGTCCCGAAAATAATATAAAAGTGGATAACAAAGCCCAATAATGTCCAAAACAGTACATAATATAGCATGGAGCAATCAAAAATTATAGATACGTTGGAGACGTATCAAGCATCCCCAAACTTAATTCCTGCTCGTCCTCGAGTAGGTAAATGATAAAAACAGAATTTTTGATGCGGAGTGCTACTTGGCATAATTTTAATGTAATTCTTCTTAATTGTGGTATGAATATTCAGATCCAAAAGATCAAGACAAAAGTTCATATTGACATAGAAAATAATAATACTTCAAGCATACTAACAAAGCAATTATGTCTTCTCAAAATAACATGGCTAAAGAAAGTTATCCCTACAAAATCATATAGTCTGGCTATGCTCTATCTTCGCCATACAAAATATTTAAATCATGCACAACCCCGATGACAAGCCTAGCAATTGTTTCATACTTTTGACATTCTCAAAACTTTTTCAATCTTCACGCAATACATGAGTGTGAGCCATGGATATAGCACTATAGGTGGAATAGAGTGGTGGTTGTGGAGAAGACAAAAAGGGAGAAGATAGTCTCACATCACTAGGCATATCAACGGGCTATGGAGATGCTCATCAATACATATCAATGTGAGTGAGTAGGGATTGACATGCAACAGATGCACTAGAGCTATAAGTATATGAAAGCTCAAAAAGAAACTAAGTGTGTGTGCATCCAACTTGCTTGCTCATGAAGACCTAGGGCAATTTGAGGAAGCCCATCATTGGAATATACAAGCCAAGTTCTATAATGAAAGATTCCCACTAGTATATGAAAGTGATAACATGAGAGACTCTCTACTATGAAGATCATGGTGCTACTTTGAAGCACAAGTGTGGTAAAAGGATAGTAACATTGTCCCTTCTCTCTTTTTCTCTCATTTTTTTTATTTGTGCCTTTTCTCTTTTTTTCATGGCCTCTTTTCTTTCTTTTTATTTGGGCTTCTTTGGCCTCTTTTATTTATTTTTCGTCCGGAGTCTCATCCCGACTTGTGCGGGAATCATAGTCTCCATCATCCTTTCCTCACTGGGACAATGCTCTAATAATGATGATCACCACACTTTTATTTTTCTTACAACTCAACAATTACAACTCGATACTTGGAACAAAATATGACTCTATATGAATGCCTCCGGAGGTGTACCGGGAGATGCAATGACTCATGAGTGACAAGTATGAAAGAATTATGAACGGTGGCTTTGCCACAAATACTATGTCAACTACATGATCATGCTAAGCAATATGACAATGATGGAGTGTGTCATAAACGGAACGGTGGAAAGTTGCATGGCAATATATCTCGGAATGGCTATGGAAATGCCATAATAGGTAGGTATGGTGGCTGTTTTGAGGAAGGTATATGGTGGGTGTATGATACCGGCGAAAAGGTGCGTGCTATTAGAGAGGCTAGCAAAGGTGGAAGGGTGAGAGTGCGTATAATCTATGGACTCAACATTAGTCATAAAGAACTCATATACTTATTGCAAAAATCTACAAGTTATCAAAGCAAAGTATTACGCGCATGCTCCTAGGGGAATAGATTGGTAGGAAAAGACCATCACCCGTCCCCGACCGCCACTCATACGGAAGAAAAATAATTAACTAAATAGAACTTTCCACATAAAAATGACAGCAGTTCTCGTGAGCGCTAAAGTTTCTGTTTTTTACAGCAAGTTCAACAAGACTTTCCCCAAGTCTTCCCAACAGTTCGACTTAGCACAAACACTAATTAAACACAAAAAACACAACCAAAACAGAGGATAGATAATTTATTTATTAATAAACAGGAGCAAAAATCAAGGAATAAACATAAAATTGGGTTGCCTCCCAACAAGCGCTATCGGTTAACGCCCCTAGCTAGGCATAACAAGCAAGAATAGATCTAGGTATTGCCATCTTTGGTAGGCAATCCATAAGTGGCTCTCATAATAGATTCATAAGGCAATTTAATTTTCATTCTAGGGAAGTGTTCCATGCCTTTCCTTAATGGAAATTGGAATCTAATATTTTCTTCCTTCATATCAATAATTGCACCAATCGTTCTAAGGAAAGGTCTACCAACAATAATAGGACATGAAGGATTGCAATCTATCTCAAGAACGATAAAATCTACGGGCACATAATTCCTATTTGCAACAATAATAACATCATTGATTCTTCCCATAGGTTTCTTAATAGTGGAATCCGCAAGGTGCAAGTTTAGAGAGCAATCACCAAAATCACGGAAACCTAACAAATCACACAAAGTCTTTGGAATCATGGAAACACTAGCACCCAGATCACATAAAGCATAGCATTCATGATCTTCAATTTTAATTTTAATAGTTGGTTCCCACTCAACATAAAGTTTTCTAGGGATAGAAACTTCCAATTCAAGTTTTTCTTCATAAGATTGCATCAAGGCATCAACGATATGTTTAGTAAACGCTTTATTTTGACTATAAGCGAGAGGAGAATTTAGCACGGATTGCAACAAGGAAATACAATCAATCAAAGAGCAATTTTCATAGTTAAATTCCTTGAAATCCATAATAGTGGGTTTAGCAACATCTAGGGTTTTAATTCCTTCAATCCCACTTTTATCAAATTTAGCATCAAGATCAACAAATTTTGAATTCTTGGAACACATTCTAGGTAAAGGTTGATCATATTCAGTCCCATCATTATCAAGATTCATATTGCAAAACAAAGATTTAATAGGGGACACATCAATAACTTTTAGATCTTTATCATTATTTTCATAGGAACTAGAAGATCACGCTTTTATAAAGGCATCTTTCTTAGCACGCATCCTAGCGGTTCTTTCTTTGCACTCATAAATGGAAATTCCCATGGCTTTGGGAGACTAATTGATATCATGCTTAGGTGGAATAGATCTAAGTTTCAAAGAATCAACATCAAGAGAAATTCTATCAATGTTCCTAGCCAAATCATCAATCTTAAGCAATTTTTCTTCAATCATAGCATTAAAATTCTTTTGCGAAGTAATAAATTCTTTAATATTAGATTCAAAATCAGAGGGCATCTTATTATAATTTCCATAAGAATTTTGTAGGAATTACCATAATTATTAGTGGGATTACTAGGATAAGGCCTAGGGTTGAAATTTCCTCTATAAGCATATTACCAAAATTGTTCCTACCAACAAAATTCACATCCATAGATTCATTATTATTCTCAATCAAAGTAGACAAGGGCATATCATTAGGATCAGAAGAAATACTCTTATTAGCAAATAATTTCATAAGTTCATCCATCTTTCCACTCAAAACATTAATTTCTTCTATCGCATGCACCTTTTTATTAGTAGATCTTTCAGTATGCCATTGAGAATAATTAACCATAATATTATCTAGGAGTTTAGTAGCTTCTCCTAAAGTGTTTTCCATAAAAGTGCCTCCCATGGCCGAATCTAAAAGATTTCTAGAAGCAAAATTCAATCCGGCATAAAAATTTTGTATATTCATCCATAAATTTAAACCATGAGTAGGGCAATTACGTATCATTAATTTCATTCTCTCCCAAGCTTGTGCAACATGTTCATGATCAAGTTGCTTAAAATTCATAATATCGTTTGTAAGAGAGATGATCTTAGCAGCAGGAAAATACTTAGAGATAAAAGCATCTTTGCACTTGTTAGATGAATCAATACTATTTTTAGGCAAAGACGAAAACCAAGCTTTAGCACGATCTCTAAGCGAAAAAGGAAATAGCTTCAATTTAACAATATCATTATCCACATCTTTCTTGTTTTGCATGTCACACAAATCAACGAAGCTATTTAGATGGTAGCGGCATCTTCACTAGGAAGGCCGGAGAACGGATCTTTCATAACAAGATTCATCAAAGCAGCATTAATTTCACAAGATTCAGCATCGGTAAGAAGAGCAATCGGAGTGCTAATAAAATCATTGTTGTTGGTGTTGGTGAAGTCACACAATTTAGTATTATCTTGAGGCATCGTGACAAGCAAGCAAACTAACACACAAGCAAACAAAAAGCAAGCGTGCAAAAAGAGGCTAATAGAGGGAGGATAGAGAGAGAGGGCAAATAAAACGGCAAGGGTGAAGTGGGGGAGCGGAAAACGAGAGGCAAATGGCAAATAATGTAATGCGGGAGATAAGGGTATGTGATGGGTACTTGGTATGTTGACTTTTGCATAGACCTCCCCGGCAACAGCGCCATAAATCCTTCTTGCTACCGCTTTTAGCACTGCATTAGTTTTCCTCGAAGAGGAAGGGATGATGCAAAAAAGTAGCGTAAGTATTTCCCTCGGTTTTTGAGAACCAAGGTATCAATCCAGTAGGAGGCTACGTGCGAGTCCCTTGCACCTGCACAAAACAAATAAATCCTCGCAACTAACGCAAATAGGGGTTTTCAATCCCTATAGGGCCACTTACGAGAGTGAGATCTGATAGATATGATAAGATACTATTTTTTGTATTTTTATGATAAAGATGCAAAGTAAAATAAAGGAAAAGTAAATAACTAAGTAGGAGGAGATTGATATGATAAAGATAGACCCGGGGGCCATAGGTTTCACTAGTGGCTTCTCTCGAGAGCATAAGTATTCTACGGTGGGTGAACAAATTACTGTTGAGCAATTGACAGAATTGAGCATAGTTATGAGTATATCTAGGTATGATCATGTATATAGGCATCACATCCGAGACAAGTAGACCGACTCGTGCCTGCATCTACTACTATTACTCCACTCATCGACCGCTATCCAGCATGCATCTAGAGTATTAAGTAAAAAAATAGAGTAACGCCTTAAGCAAGATGGCATTATGTACAGGGATAGATGTCACACCCTAGCTAGTCATGCATTAGAGTGTTGCATCATGTTTACTTTTTCATCAGAAACTTGAAATGGGGATGACAGAACCCCCAGTCCCCTCTGAGAACCAACTAGGGTTTACTAAAATAATTTTCAATGAACCTGAAATGCCCCTCTAAAATGTCCATCATTTTAGCCTTGGTTCAGAACCTCTGACAAAAGTGGTGCACATTTTTCTAGGCCATCCTAGGGTTCTTGAGTTAAATCATAACTATTTGAATTTGGGCATTTAAAATAATATAAAATATTTAAATGCTCAAATATCTCCAAACTAAAATGTTTCATGTTGGAAATATTCCAACTATGGACCAGGAGTAGTTTGGTGATTTTTGGAGTTGTCTAGGTATTTTATTTAATTCAACAAAGTTGCAGAAATATTAAATAAAACAGAAAACAGAAAAGAGAGGAGAAACTTACCTGTGCGGCCCAGCCAGCTGGCCGGCCCAGCTAGCCAGCCCAGCACTGTAGCTCCCCGTCGTCTTCCTCCCCACGCCTCGAAGCTGCTGCGTGCTCGCGCGCGCGCGGCCGCGCGGCCACCTCCTGCTTGCCGACGCCCCCCTGGCCGCGTGGACGACGCCCGCAGCCCGTCCCGATCCCCCCTGCTCTCGCTCACTCTCCCCCGTTTCTCCCTCGCTCTCTCTCGCTCTCGGCCGAAGCACACCGTCGCCACCGTTCGCCGTAGCCACTGTCTCCAGCCACCCCTCGCTCCCCCGAGTAGCTCAGAAGCTCCGCCTCGACTCCCTCTTCCTCCCCACCGCTCCACGAGTCCCCGGAAGCCCTGCATCGCCGCCACGTCGCCGTTCCCCTCTTCGGACTCCGACCACCGTCGCCGACGAATTCGCCGTCTCCAGCGCGTCCCCGAGCCCGCTCCGACGCCCACTGCAACCGCGGTGAGCCCCCGAGCCGTTTCCCCCTCTCCTTCCCCTCGTTCCCTCACCGTAGCTGCATCCCCACCTCGGCCGAACCTCCGCCGTCGCCGAGCTCGCCGTCGACGCAGCTCCGGTGACCATTTGGTCACCCCGGCGAGTCCAACACGTTCACAGAACCCAGTAGAGCATCCCTAGCGCCTCACCTTGCTCGACTTCGAGCTCCAGCACCACTCCCGTGCACGACCGAACCCCGGCGGCCGCAGCCGAGCTCGCCGCCGTCAACTCCGGCCACCCCGACCCCAACGGACTCCGCCAAGAGCCGCGGGTCGTCCTCAGCTTCACTCCGGTGGTCGCCACGTTCCATTTGGTGGCCGAAACGACCAAAACCACTATCGCCGCCGCACCGTTGGTCGCCACCGGCCAGAACTCCGGCGAGCTGACGTGGCCTAGTTGATTAACCACTAACCCACCACCTACAGACGCTGACAAGTGGGCCCCAGGGGTTAGTCAAAGCTAACCAGCCCGGGGTCAACGCGGGATTAGCACCTGGTCACTGACGTGTGGACCCCACACGTCAGGTTTGACCCGAGCCAGCTCTGTTGACCTGCTGATGTCACTGTGACGTCAGGCTGACGCAGTAAATGATATTTCTGGATTTAAATTAAATCAGGAAATTCCAGAATATTATTTAAACTTCAAAAATTCATAACTTTTATTCTGTAACTCCAAATTGGACAAATAATATATGAAAAATGATCAGAAAAATCCAATCTATCCATCTGTACCATTTTCATGCATGATCAAACAAGTTAAGTTGATGTTTTAATCAGAACAAGGAAAGGCACTTTAAAAGGCCATATTTGAATTGGAAATTTGAATCTTTGATTCAAATTTGTTCAAACCCTTCTGGTTTTTAGTTGCATTAGCCCAACCCACTCATATTGACATGTTTCATGCATGCATCATATTGTTGCATATTGTTTGGTGATGCCTGTGTATCGTTATCCTTTGCGACAGGATCTGTCCCCGAGGAGTACCGTGATTACCCTAACGAGGAATCGTATCCGTGCAACGAACCATCAAGCAAGCAACCAACCATTTGATCATATCGATACAATCCCATGTTCTCGCTCCTGCTCTCTTTTACTGCATTAAGACAACGCGATTCAAACTGCTGTGTGCTACGGTAGTTGAACCCATTTCCTCTGCATGACCTGTCATTGCCACAGTAACTAGATGAAACCCACTAGCATGTGTAGGAGTTGATTGAGCCATATGTATGTGTTGTTCCTACCTTGCTATGCCTGCTATGCTTAGAGTCGTGTCAGGTCTGGTTCATCTGGGTGATGGGCTAGAGTGAAATGATTATGTCGGTAATGAGAGTGGTGTGGTGAACACGATTTGGTAAAGGTATCGATGAGAGGCCATGTAGGAGTACATGGTGGGTTGTTTCATTGAAGCCGACCCTAAGCACTGAGATCTGTATGTGTGATTTAAGATACAGCTACTACCATGCATTGGGCCCTGAAATATGACCCCGCTCGACTTCTTATTCACCCTAGCTCTCTGTCCAGGAGTTGCAAGTAGTTTCTGGTGTTTGTAGCCTACTGGAGGCCGTGGGCAGCGCTGACCGTAGGGGTGGGCTGTGATGCGGTAGGTACGTGGCCGGGTGTACCGAATACCCGTTAGGTATCTCGGGAACCCTGTTCACATCGTTCGGGGCCGTATGGGAAACCTCGGCCGGACTCCCTGCGGATGGAACCTGGATAGGCGATAAACCTGGACTAGAGGCTTAAGTGTTTAGGTAGGTCGTGGTCTACACCCACGTCGGTTTTCGCTTGAAGTCTGCCGAGCACATGTCGTGTGCAGACGCTAAGTGGTGGAAACATGTATGAAGAAGTACACCCCTGCAGGGTTATCATGATCTATTCGAATAGCCGCGTCCGCGGTAAAGGACTACTTGGTTGCCTATACAGTTCATAGACAAGTAAATGGAAACTGCTAAAATTCTCAAGATAAGTGTGAGTGCCGAGGATGGCTCTTCCGTAGGAAGACGGAGGTGGATCCTCGGTAGTGTATTGAAGTGGTGAGTAGTGGACTCGTGTGCGCAAAACCATTTCAAGTTGAAGTATCATAGGATAGTCTAGCCAAGAGTCAAAGCTGGCTTGCTGCAATAACTCCACCAACCCTTCTTGATAATATGCATGTATGTAGGATCTGATGTAAGTCTTGCTGAGTACCTTTGTACTCATGTTGCTATAATTTACATTTTACAGAAGACGCTGCAACCCCTTCTGATGGGTTCTATGTAGACGTTGACATCAACGAGTAGGCTAAAGGCCAGGCTTTCCAAGCCTCTTTTATTTTACTAGTTGTCTGTACTCAGACAAGTTACTTCCGCTGCTAGTTTGTATGACTGTATGACTTGAATGCTGGGTCGTGTGACCCGTACCTTGTGTATGTTATGTATGGCTCTCTGAGCCTTAAATAAAGTACTTGTGTCGTAGAGTCATGTTGTGATGCTTCGTTGTATTTGCACATATCGAGCATATTGTGTGTATGATTGAAATGCTTGGTATGTGTGGGATCTGACTACCTAGTTGTTTATCTTTAGTAGCCTCTCTTACCGGGAAATGTCTCCTAGTGTTACCGCTGAGCCATGGTAGCTTGCTACTGCTCTGGAACACTTAGGCTGGCCGGCATGTGTCCTTCTTCGTTCCTGTGTCTGTTCCTTCGGGGAAATGTCACGCTTTGAGTACCGGAGTCCTGTTAGCCCGCTACAGCCCGGTTTACCGGAGTCCTGCTAGCCCAGTGCTACAGCCCGGACCCACTTGCTGATGACCGACACGTTCGAAGCTGGGTCATGGATGCCTGTCCCTGTAAGTCTGTGCCACTTTGGGTTTACGACTAGTCATGTCAGCCCGGGCTCTTTATCATATGGATGCTAGCGACACTATCATATACGTGAGCCAAAAGGCGCAAACGGTCCCGGGCAAAGGTAAGGCGACACCCGTGGGAATACCGTGCGTGAGGCCGCAAAGTGATATGAAGTGTTACCGGCTAGATCGATGTGACATCGAGTCGGGGTCCTGACAGCGTTGGCATCAGAGCCGGACTGCCTGTAGGTTCTCCAAGCCAAACTGGTCGTTGTTGAGTCTAGAAATTCTTTAGTTATATGTAGGGGAATTGTTTGTGGGATGGAACGTAAGGCTCTTTTTACTCCTTATATCTTATGACTTTCTGATCTGAGTCAGTCCATTCTTCCACCGGGGGTTAAGGAATTAGGATCTGTTCTCTCTATCAGGATCACGTGTTACTAATCAGTAGTACCTTATAAGTTTGATGGTTACAAGCCTAGTCCAGTTCTACTACCATATTATGTGGTAAGAATGGTTTCAAGACTTGATATGATGATGTTGAGTGTGTACGAAATCCTTCGTCAAATGTCTCAATGTCCTTTTTGAGCATTTACAGCTGTTATGCTGCCGAAATTTTGCTAGAAATTCTAATGCCTTTGCATTATAACTGTGCTTTCAGATGGCCACTCGCGACCTCAATCAAGTGGTTCGCCTGACTCGATGCCTAGATGTACCCGGCCATACTGCTAAGTTGGTCAGGGTAATGACTGAGGCTGGATACCGCTGGTATCCTGAGTACACGGTCGAAGAGCAATTCCGAGACTTTAATCAAAGCCAGTATCTCTGCACTGTCAGAATATTTCCATCTTATCCTGGATCCACTGAGCCTCTTCACTGCTCCTATGGACTCGGGGTTACTATCGAGATGGCTGTGCAGGATGCCGCCTACTCTATGATGACCATTATGCGAGTCAGATCTGGTCTATTTCGGGACTCTGATTTCCGGTATATGCCAGGATCACTTCCGGGAGCACAAGGATATTTTCAGGCTATATATGCTGACTCCACTCAGGAGGATTCACGGACTCGCACCACTGCTGAGATGCTCGAGGATAAGGACCGTGAAAATCGGGCCTTAAGGTTAGAGCTCTTCAATACCCGTGCTGACCACTGGGCCACTTTGACTCGGTTCGCACCGGCGGTGCAAGCTGGATATTCAGATATGCGCGATCTCTATCCTGTGAGATCTGCTCTGCCAGACGTGATGGTTTGGCGTGATGTAGGAGGCATCACCCCACCTCGCGGTCCCCGCAGGCCACCGTTTGCTGGTCCAAGACCTCATCCTAGCCCCTATGGTCCACAAGCTCCGCGAGATCGTCTGTTTCCGGATGATCATGTTGAACTTCCGGGCTATGGAGGTGACTTCTACGAGGACTACTACGGATCGGTCTGAGTTAGTGGTAGCATCACTAGTTCGCACTAGCTGTGTCGTCTATTGTCCTGCGTGTCTCGTGGGATATGACCTAGGTTGTACTCTTCTGGAGTGTAGAAAAATAATGTATAGGAGCTTGAGATGCCTCCGATGAGATGTAATCCTTTTTCACCCTAATAGTACTTTGTTTGGTCTTGTACTAAACCTTGTATGGTGTGTATGACGATGGAATAAAGAAGTAGTTTCTGTATCTACCATGTCATACGGATGATCATCTTGCATTCCGAGTTATTCCTTGCATTATGTATTCCATGTCGGAATTTCATCATTCTGACTAAATCATTGTCTTGTCTACCTAGGATGGTCAACACGCGCGCTAACCCTGCCTCTCAAGAGCAGGCCGAAGGCAGTGAAGCCAGGGATGTAAATCTGCCTCATCCTCCTTCACTAGCCGAGGTTATGATGGAAGCTGAGAGAAACAAGCGGGAGACAAACCGTTTGTTAGAGCGTATTGAACAGAATACAGCACACCATCAGAGGGCTAACGTGGTGTCACTCAGTGATTTTATCAAATTGCATCCACCCACGTTCCACCACTCCGTCGAGCCTCTCGACGCTGATGACTGGCTTCGCAGTATCTCTCACAAACTGCATTCGGCGCTGGTAGCTGAGGCTGACAAAGTCACCTTTGCTGCATATCACCTTGAAGGCCCCGCCAGTCTATGGTGGGAGAATTATGGAGCTATGCGCCCAGCGGGCCATGTCACAACTTGGGCTGAATTCAGTGAGGCTTTCCGTGAACACCACATTCCGGAGGGTCTCATGGACCGTAAGCGTGAAGAATTTTGCAATTTCACCCAAGGCCGACTTTCTGTGGATGTCTATAGCAGGGAGTTTGGTAATCTTGCACGATATGCAACCGAGGAAGTGTCTACTGACGCCAAGAAGCAAGCAAGGTTCCGTAAGGGCCTTAGTCCTGAGCTTCGTCGCGACCTCCGTCTGCATGAGTGCACATCCTTCTCGAAACTTGTCAACAAAGCCATCAGTGCTGAAACTGGTCAGACTGATTATGACGCAACACGCAAGCATGGACGTGATACGGGCTCCTCATCCGGTGCTGGTCCTCAGAAGCGCCGCGTGTGGGTACCCAACACCGCCTTGCCACCCAGGTTCACACCGAGGCCATCTTTCCAGGCGCCTCGCCCCGCTCAACAGTCTGCTCCAGCCAAGCCCTATGGGGGTCCAACCAATAATGCTCCTCCACGTACCAGTTCCGTGACTTGTTTCAAGTGTGGGGAATCTGGTCATTATATGCGTGAGTGTCCCCAGACCAACCCCAATCAATCTGCTAAAGCTGTTGGCCGTGGCAAGCCGACAGGGAAAGTATTCCACGCTAAACCGGTCACCGCTTCACGTGGCCATGTCAACTGTATCTCTGCCGAAGAAGCTCAAGAAGATCCCAACGTCGTTCTCGGTACGCTTCTTGTTAATTGCCACCCGGCATCTGTTCTTTTCGATACAGGAGCCTCTCATTCCTTTATATCTGAAAATTATGCTCGTTTGCATAACGTTGCATTCTGTGATCTGCCGTCCACTATGGAAATCTCTACCCCTGGGTCTAGATGGCAGACCTCTAGGGTAAGTTATGGAAATGAAATCCAAGTCGACAGACTTGTTTTTCTCGCATCTTTGATAGCCCTTAAATCTTCAGACATTAATATCATTTTGGGTATGGACTGGATGTCAGCTCATCATGCCAAAATTGATTGCTTCTCTAGGACCGTTCAACTCACCCATCCTTCGGGGAAGATAGTCAATGTTTTGACTCGAATAGCCAAGCGACAATTATATTCTCTTAACGCCAGCCCTTTGCCAGACCTTGAGGACGTTCCGGTAGTTCGTGATTTTCCGGATGTCTTTCCAGAGGAATTGCCAGGGGTTCCACCTGACAGGGATGTTGAGTTCGTAATAGACCTCATTCCAGGAACCGTTCCGATTGCTAGAAGACCTTATAAGATGGCACCCCTAGAACTAGCCGAGCTTAAGAAACAACTCGATGAATCCTTGAAAAAGGGTTTCATCCGCCCTAGTTCATCTCCGTGGGCTTGCCCCGTCCTATTCGTTAAGAAGAAGGATGGTACGGACCGAATGGTTGTAGATTACCGACCTGTCAATTTGGTCACAATCAAGAACAAATATCCACTTCCCAGGATCAACGATCTGTATGATCAGCTCGCTGGATCCTCAGTCTTCTCCAAGATGGATTTGAGGTTGGGCTACCATCAAATCAAAATCAGAAACGGGGACATTCCTAAAACGGCCTTTGTTACTCGTTACGGCCAATACGAGTACACCGTCATGTCCTTCGGTTTAACCAACGCTCCAGCCACTTTTTCTCGGTTAATGAACTCAATCTTCATGGAGTATTTGGATAAATTCGTCGTAGTTTATCTCGATGATATACTCATATACTCCAAGAACGAGGAAGAACATGCCGAACATCTAAGGCTAGTGTTGCAGAAACTTCGAGAGCATCGCCTTTATGCCAAATTTTCTAAATGTGAATTCTGGTTGCCAGAAGTGACCTATCTGGGTCATGTAATATCTGGTAAAGGTATTGCTGTTAACCCTGAGCGAGTTCAAGCTGTCCTTGACTGGACTCCACCCGAATCGGTCAAGCAAGTTCGGAGTTTTCTAGGCTTAGCGAGCTATTGCCGTCGCTTTGTCGAGAACTTCTCCAAAGTTGCTAAACCTCTAACCGAACTCCTCAAGAAAGATAAAAAGTTCGAATGGACTCCACAATGTGAGCACAGTTTTCAGGAACTGAAAAGACGTCTGACTTCTGCTCCTGTGCTGGTACCGCCAGACTTCTCCAAGGACTTTGTTATCTACTGCGACGCCTCGCGACAAGGACTAGGTTGCGTTCTCATGCAAGATCGACACGTAATTGCTTACGCTTCACGGCAATTGCACCCACATGAGGAGAATTATCCTACTCATGATCTGGAACTCGCAGCCGTAGTCTATGCCCTTAAGACCTGGCGACATTACCTCCTCGGTAATCGTTGCGAAATATTCACTGATCACCAAAGTCTGAAGTACATTTTCACCCAACCGGATCTGAATCTCAGGCAAAGACGTTGGGTTGAATTGATCACAGACTTCGACTTAGGGATAACCTATACCCCAGGGAAAGCCAACGTCATGGCTGATGCGCTAAGTCGTAAATCTTATTGTAACAACCTGATGTTACAACAAAGTCAACCGCTTCTCCATGAGGAATTTCGGAAGCTTAACCTTCACATTGTACCTCAAGGTTTTCTTTCCACCTTGGTGGCGAAACCTACTCTTACGGATCAAATCATCGCTGCCCAAAAGCGAGATAAGGGAATATCTAAAATCAAAGAGAACATTGCTAGCGGAGGTGCTAGTTGTTTCTCCACAAATGATCAAGGTGTTGTGTACTTTGAGAATCGTCTAGTGGTTCCCAAGAACCAGCATCTACGGCAGTTGATCCTTAAGGAGGCTCATGAATCTCCTCTCACCATTCATCCCGGTAGTACTAAGATGTATCAGGACCTACGCCAGAGGTTCTGGTGGACTAGGATGAAGAGAGAAATTGCTCAGCATATTGCAAATTGCAACGTCTTTCGTCGTGTAAAAGCAGAGCACCAACGGCCTGCTGGCACCCTTCAACCCTTAGCTATTCCTGAATGGAAATGGGATAAAATTGGTATGGATTTCATTACCGGTTTTCCCAGGACCAAGAGAGGGAATAATGCTATTTTCGTCGTGGTCGATCGTCTTTCCAAAGTAGCTCATTTCTTACCTGTTCGTGAGAGTATAACCGCTAGTCAGCTGGCAGACTTATACATCTCCCGAATAGTGTCTCTCCATGGTGTTCCTTTGGAAATCAATTCGGATCGAGGAAGTCTTTTCACCTCTCGATTTTGGGAAAGTTTCCAAAATGCTATGGGAACTCGTCTCTCCTTTAGCACCGCTTTCCACCCTCAGTCAAGTGGTCAAGTGGAACGCGTCAACCAAATTCTAGAAGACATGCTTCGAGCCTCAGTTATCTCGCTCGGAATGGACTGGGAGAAGTGCCTTCCATTTGCCGAATTCGCTTACAACAACAGCTATCAATCTAGCTTGGGTAAAGCCCCTTTTGAAGTTCTCTATGGACGACGATGTCGAACACCCCTTAACTGGTCAGAGACCGGGGAAAGACAATTCTTTGGCCCGGATATGATTCAGGAAGCAGAAGAGCAAGTTCGTATCGTTCGTGAAAAGTTGAAAACAGCCCAATCCCGTCAAAAGAGTCAATATGACCGAAAACATAAGGCTATGATTTTCGAGGTTGACGAGAAGGCTTATCTTCGGGTCACCCCTCTGAAGGGAACCCATCGCTTCGGTATCAAAGGCAAATTGGCTCCTCGTTACATTGGACCTTTTCGCATTCTTGCCAAACGAGGAGAAGTTGCCTACCAATTGGAACTACCTCCGCACCTCTCCAGAGTTCACGATGTCTTCCATGTTTCTCAACTCAGGCGTTGCTTCTCGGATCCTATCCGTGAAGTGGACCACGAAACGCTTGATCTCCAAGATAACCTTACATATCGAGAGTACCCCATTCGTATCCTCGATCAAGCCGAACGTACCACGCGACGTCATAATATCAAGTTTCTCAAGGTTCAATGGTCGCACCATTCTGAGGATGAAGCAACTTGGGAAAGGGAGGATCGTCTTCGACTCGAATATCCCGCCTTCTTCTCGGAGGAACCCAAATCTCGGGACGAGATTCTTTTGAGTGGGGGTGAGTTGTCACACCCTAGCTAGTCATGCATTAGAGTGTTGCGTCATGTTTACTTTTTCATCAGAAACTTGAAATGGGGATGACAGAACCCCCAGTCCCCTCTGAGAACCAACTAGGGTTTACTAAAATAATTTTCAATGAACCTGAAATGCCCCTCTAAAATGTCCATCATTTTAGCCTTGGTTCAGAACCTCTGACAAAAGTGGTGCACATTTTTCTAGGCCATCCTAGGGTTCTTGAGTTAAATCATAACTATTTGAATTTGGGCATTTAAAATAATATAAAATATTTAAATGCTCAAATATCTCCAAACTAAAATGTTTCATGTTGGAAATATTCCAACTATGGACCAGGAGTAGTTTGGTGATTTTTGGAGTTGTCTAGGTATTTTATTTAATTCAACAAAGTTGCAGAAATATTAAATAAAACAGAAAACAGAAAAGAGAGGAGAAACTTACCTGTGCGGCCCAGCCAGCTGGCCGGCCCAGCTAGCCAGCCCAGCACTGTAGCTCCCCGTCGTCTTCCTCCCCACGCCCCGAAGCTGCTGCGTGCTCGCGCGCGCGCGGCCGCGCGGCCACCTCCTGCTTGCCGACGCCCCCCTGGCCGCGTGGACGACGCCCGCAGCCCGTCCCAATCCCCCCTGCTCTCGCTCACTCTCCCCCGTTTCTCCCTCGCTCTCTCTCGCTCTCGGCCGAAGCACACCGTCGCCGCCGTTCGCCGTAGCCACTGTCTCCGGCCACCCCTCGCTCCCCCGAGTAGCTCAGAAGCTCCGCCTCGACTCCCTCTTCCTCCCCACCGCTCCACGAGTCCCCGGAAGCCCTGCATCGCCGCCACGTCGCTGTTCCCCTCTTCGGACTCCGACCACCGTCGCCGACGAATTCGCCGTCTCCAGCGCGTCCCCGAGCCCGCTCCGACGCCCACTGCAACCGCGGTGAGCCCCCGAGCCGTTTCCCCCTCTCCTTCCCCTCGTTCCCTCACCGTAGCTGCATCCCCACCTCGGCCGAACCTCCGCCGTCGCCGAGCTCGCCGTCGACGCAGCTCCGGTGACCATTTGGTCACCCCGGCGAGTCCAACGCGTTCACAGAACCCAGTAGAGCATCCCTAGCGCCTCACCTTGCTCGACTTCGAGCTCCAGCACCACTCCCGTGCACGACCGAACCCCGGCGGCCGCAGCCGAGCTCGCCGCCGTCAACTCCGGCCACCCCGACCCCAACGGACTCCGCCAAGAGCCGCGGGTCGTCCTCAGCTTCACTCCGGTGGTCGCCACGTTCCATTTGGTGGCCGAAACGACCAAAACCACTATCGCCGCCGCACCGTTGGTCGCCGCCGGCCAGAACTCCGGCGAGCTGACGTGGCCTAGTTGATTAACCACTAACCCACCACCTACAGACGCTGACAAGTGGGCCCCAGGGGTTAGTCAAAGCTAACCAGCCCGGGGTCAACGCGGGATTAGCACCTGGTCACTGACGTGTGGACCCCACACGTCAGGTTTGACCCGAGCCAGCTCTGTTGACCTGCTGATGTCACTGTGACGTCAGGCTGACGCAGTAAATGATATTTCTGGATTTAAATTAAATCAGGAAATTCCAGAATATTATTTAAACTTCAAAAATTCATAACTTTTATTCTGTAACTCCAAATTGGACAAATAATATATGAAAAATGATCAGAAAAATCCAATCTATCCATCTGTACCATTTTCATGCATGATCAAACAAGTTAAGTTGATGTTTTAATCAGAACAAGGAAAGGCACTTTAAAAGGCCATATTTGAATTGGAAATTTGAATCTTTGATTCAAATTTGTTCAAACCCTTCTGGTTTTTAGTTGCATTAGCCCAACCCACTCATATTGCCATGTTTCATGCATGCATCATATTGTTGCATATTGTTTGGTGATGCCTGTGTATCGTTATCCTTTGCGACAGGATCTGTCCCCGAGGAGTACCGTGATTACCCTAACGAGGAATCGTATCCGTGCAACGAACCATCAGGCAAGCAACCAACCATTTGATCATATCGATACAATCCCATGTTCTCGCTCCTGCTCTCTTTTACTGCATTAAGACAACGCGATTCAAACTGCTGTGTGCTACGGTAGTTGAACCCATTTCCTCTGCATGACCTGTCATTGCCACAGTAACTAGATGAAACCCACTAGCATGTGTAGGAGTTGATTGAGCCATATGTATGTGTTGTTCCTACCTTGCTATGCCTGCTATGCTTAGAGTCGTGTCAGGTCTGGTTCATCTGGGTGATGGGCTAGAGTGAAATGATTATGTCGGTAATGAGAGTGGTGTGGTGAACACGATTTGGTAAAGGTATCGATGAGAGGCCATGTAGGAGTACATGGTGGGTTGTTTCATTGAAGCCGACCCTAAGCACTGAGATCTGTATGTGTGATTTAAGAATCAGCTACTACCATACATTGGGCCCTGAAATATGACCCCGCTCGACTTCTTATTCACCCTAGCTCTCTGTCCAGGAGTTGCAAGTAGTTTCTGGTGTTTGTAGCCTACTGGAGGCCGTGGACAGCGCTGACCGTAGGGGTGGGCTGTGATGCGGTAGGTACGTGGCCGGGTGTACCGAATACCCGTTAGGTATCTCGGGAACCCTGTTCACATCGTTCGGGGCCGTATGGGAAACCTCGGCCGGACTCCCTGCGGATGGAACCTGAATAGGCGATAAACCTGGACTAGAGGCTTAAGTGTTTAGGTAGGTCGTGGTCTACACCCACGTCGGCTTTCGCTTGAAGTCTGCCGAGCACATGTCGTGTGCAGACGCTAAGTGGTGGAAGCATGTATGAAGAAGTACACCCCTGCAGGGTTAACATGATCTATTCGAATAGCCGCGTCCGCGGTAAAGGACTACTTGGTTGCCTATACAGTTCATAGACAAGTAAATGGAAACTACTAAAAGCCTCAAGATAAGTGTGAGTGCCGAGGATGGCTCTTCCGTAGGAAGACGGAGGTGGATCCTCGGTAGTGTATTGAAGTGGTGAGTAGTGGACTCGAGTGCGCAAAACATTTCAAGTTGGTGTATCGTAGGATAGCCTAGCCAAGAGTCAAAGCTGGCTTGCTGCAATAACTCCACCAACCCTTCTTGATACTATGCATGTATGTAGGATCTGATGTAAGTCTTGCTGAGTACCTTTGTACTCATGTTGCTATAATCTACATTTTTTACAGAAGACGCTGCAACCCCTTCTGATGGGTTCTATGTAGACGTTGACATCAACGAGTAGGCTAAAGACCCAGGTGGTGACCCTGAGCTTGTGATGGACCACGTAGTATAGCTAGGCTTTCCAAGCCTCTTTTATTTTACTAGTTGTCTGTACTCAGACAAGTTACTTCCGTTGTTGGCCTGTATGACTGTATGACTTGTATGTTGGGTCGTGAGACCCGTACCTTTGTGTGTATGTTATGTATGGCTCTCTGAGCCTTAAATAAAGTACTTGTGTCGTAGAGTCATGTTGTGATGCTCCGTTGTATTTGCACATATCGAGCATATTGTGTGTATGTTTGAAATGCTTGGTATGTGTGGGATCTGACTATCTAGTTGTTTATCTTTAGTAGCCTCTCTTACCGGGAAATGTCTCCTAGTGTTACCGCTGAGCCATGGTAGCTTGCTACTGCTCTGGAACACTTAGGCTGGCCGGCATGTGTCCTTCTTCGTTCCTGTGTCTGTCCCTTCGGGGAAATGTCACGCTTTGAGTACCGGAGTCCTGTTAGCCCGCTACAGCCCGGTTTACCGGAGTCCTGCTAGCCCAGTGCTACAGCCCGGACCCACTTGCTGATGACCGACACGTTCGAAGCTGGGTCATGGATGCCTGTCCCTGTAAGTCTGTGCCACTTTGGGTTTACGACTAGTCATGTCAGCCCGGGCTCTTTATCATATGGATGCTAGCGACACTATCATATACGTGAGCCAAAAGGCGCAAACGGTCCCGGGAAAAGGTAAGACGACACCCGTGGGGATACCGTGCGTGAGGCCGCAGAGTGATATAAGGTGTTACCAGCTAGATCGATGTGACATCGAGTCGGGGACCTGACACAAACCAACTTCATTTAATCTGTGGCTAGTTGCATTAGCCCAAAACACATTCATTTTGCCATGTCATGATCATGCATCATATTGTGCATTGCATTGATTATGTTTCCTTCTGTGTTACCGGTATTTGTCCCCTCTCGATAGACGTGATACCGATGATGTGATCGTTGACACTGATGAAGACTCAATGTTATCTTCAGAAGTGCCAGGCAAGCAAAACCCCCTTGTTCATTCCGATACAATCCTACTCTCTCGCTCCTGCTCTCTTTTACTGCATTAGGACAACATCGATTCATCTGTTACTTGCTGCGGTAGCTGAACCCCTTTATCCTTTGCATGACCTGTCATTGCCACAGTAAATAGATGAAACCCACTAGCATGAGTAGGAGTTGTTTGAGCCCTGTTGTGCCTACTCATTCATGCTTGTTTGTCATGCCTGCTACTGCTTAGAGTTGTGTCAGGTCTGATTCATCCGGGATGAATCAGAGGTGTGTGAACATGTCCTACTGTGTGTGAGCTAAGTGTGTGAACACGATTTGGTAAAAGGTATCGGTGAGAGGCCATGTAGGAGTACATGGTGGGTTGTCTCATTGAAGCCGTCCTCAGGAACTGAGTTCTGTGTTTGTGATCCATGATTCAGCTACTACCATACATTGGGCCCTGAAATATGACCCCGCTCGACTTCTTATTCACCCTTGTCCTCTGTCCAGGAGTTGCAAGTAGTTTCTGGTGTTTGTAGTATGCTGGAGGCCGTGGACAGCGCTGACCGTAGGGGTGGGCTGTGATGCGGTAGGCACGTGGCCGGGTATACCGGGCGCCCGTTTGGTGTCACAGAACCCTGTTCACATCGTTTGGGGCTGTGAGCGAAACTCCGGCCGGATCTCCTCATGGATGGAACCCGAATAGGCGATAAACCTGGACTAGAGACTTAGGTGTTTAGGTAGGTCGTGGTCTACACCCACGTCGGCTTTCGCTTGAAGTCTGCCGAGCACATGTCGTGTGCAGACGCTAAGTGGTGGAAACATGTATGAAGAAGTACACCCCTGCAGGGTTAACATCATCTATTCGAATAGCCGTGTCCGCGGAAAAGGACTTCTGGGTTGCTTATATCAGTTCATAGACAAGTGAAAGTGGATACTCTAAAATACGCAAGATAAGCGTGAGTGCTATGGATGGCGTTCTCGTAGGGAGACGGGAGCGGATCCATAGTGGTGTATTGATATGGTGAATATGTGGACTCGTGTGCGCCACCTCAAAAGAGTTGCTTGCAGTCGTAGTTTAGGATAGCCACCGAGTCAAAGCTGGCTTGCTGCAGTTAAACCCCACCATCCCTTTGTTGATAATGATGCATATGTAGTTAGTTCTGATGTAAGTCTTGCTGGGTACATTTGTACTCACGTTTGCCTATTTTATGTTTTTGCAGAGAGACTTCAGTCTCACTAGTATTTCCGCGTGGTCTTCGACGTTTAGCTTGTTACCTCAGCTACGATCTTGTGCCTCGGCAGGATTTGGTAGATAGTCAGGCTTCTCAGCCTTTTTCATTTATAGATGTCTGTACTCAGACATGATAGCTTCCGCTTGTGCTTTGATTTGTATGCTCTGATTGTTGGGTCATGAGACCCCTGTTTGTAATATCTCGCTCCTCGGAGCCTAATGAATAAATACTTGAGTCGTAGAGTCATGTTGTGATGCCATGTTGTATTTGCACATATCGAGCATATTGTGTGTATGTTATTGAAATGCTTGGTATGTGTGGGATCTGACCATCTAGTTGTTTATCTTTAGTAGCCTCTCTTACGGGGAAATGTCTCCTAGTGTTTCCACCGAGCCATGGTAGCTTGCTACTGCTCCGGAACACTTAGGCTGGCCGGCATGTGTCCTTCTTCGTTCCTGTGTCTGTCCCTTCGGGGAAATGTCACGCTTTGAGTACCGGAGTCCTGTTAGCCCGCTACAGCCCGGTTTACCGGAGTCCTGCTAGCCCAGTGCTACAGCCCGGACCCACTTGCTGATGACCGACACGTTCGAAGCTGGGTCATGGATGCCTGTCCCTGTAAGTCTGTGCCACTTTGGGTTTACGACTAGTCATGTCAGCCCGGGCTCTTTATCATATGGATGCTAGCGACACTATCATATACGTGAGCCAAAAGGCGCAAACGGTCCCGGGCAAAGGTAAGGCGACACCCGTGGGAATACCGTGCGTGAGGCCGCAAAGTGATATGAAGTGTTACCGGCTAGATCGATGTGACATCGAGTCGGGGTCCTGACAATAGACTCATGCAATATGAAGAAAACCCCGTCTTATTATCCTCGATGGCAACAATACAATATGTGCCTTGCTGCCCTTACTGTCACCGGGAAAGGACACCGCAAGATTGAACCCAAAGCTAAGCACTTCTCCCATTGCAAGAAAGATCAATCTAGTAGGCCAAACCAAACTGATAATTTGAAGAGACTTGCAAAGATAACCAATCATACATAAAAGAATTCAGAGAAGATTCAAATATTATTCATAGATAGACTTGATCATAAACCCACAATTCATCGATCTCAACAAACACACCACAAAAAGAAGATTACATCGAATAGATCTCCACAAGAGAGGGGGAGAACATTGTATTGAGATCTAAAAAGAGAGAAGAAGCCATCTAGATACTAACTATGGACCCGTAGGTCTGAAGTAAACTACTCACACTTCATCGGAGAGGCTATGGTGTTGATGTAGAAGGCCTCCGTGATCGATGCCCCCTTCGGTGGAGCTCCGGAACAGGCCCCAAGATGGGATCTCGTGGATACAGAAAGTTACGGCGGTGGAATTAGGGTTTTGGCTCCATATATGATCGTTTGGGGGTACGTGGATATATATAGGAGGAAGAAGTACGTTGGTGGAGCAACAGGGGGCCCACGAGGGTGAGGGCGCACCTGGTAGGGTAGGGAGCGCCCCCCTATCTCGTGGCCTCCTATTACGTGCCTTGACGTAGGGTCCAAGTCTCCTGAGTTGTATTCGATGAGAAAATCACGTTCCCGAAGGTTTCATTCCGTTTGGACTCCATTTGATATTCCTTTTCTTCGAAACCCTAAAACAGGCAAGAAAACAGCAATTCTGGGTTGGGCCTCCGGTTAATAGGTTAGTCCCAAAAATAATATAAAAGTGGATAATAAAGCCCAATAATGTCCAAAACAGTAGATAATATAGCATGGAGCAATCAAATATTATAGATACGTTGGAGACGTATCATGCGACCGGTGTCTTGTCTCTCAAGATAAAAGTAAATATAGAGCGAGAGCTACAGGTACGACATACAAAATCTGGTCCTACATACGTGTACACATGTTCAACACCTC
>NW_021274278.1:231454-242909 GCF_002162155.2 Triticum dicoccoides
GAGGTGGGTAGACCCTTCGTCATAACATCGGCGAACTGCTGATCGGTGGGCACATGCAAAACTCGAACACGACCATGTGCGACATGCTCCCGAACGAAGTCAATGTCGAGCTCAATATGCTTCGTCCGGCGATGATGCACAGGGTTGGCAACGAGGTAGAACGCGGAGACGTTGTCACAGTAGACAAGTGTGGCCTGAAGAAGCTGTCATAGCCAGGAGCACGCCGCGACGGCATTGGCCACCGCCCTGTACTCGGCCTTGGCACTTGATCGTGAGACCGTGGGTTGTCGTTTAGACGACCACGAAACCAGAGAGGGTCTGAGGTAGACGTAGTAGCCGGAAGTGGAGCCCCGAGTGTCGGGACACCCAGCCAGTCGGCGTCAGAGTAGGAGACGAGGCTGGTGTTGGGTGGTGACGTCAGGGTGACACCCATAGCCGTGGTGCCACGTATATGCCGGAGAATACGTTTCACCAGAGCCCAATGAGTGTCACGAGGGGCATGCATGTGGAGACACACCTGCTGGACAGCATACTGGATATCCGGATGCGTCAGTGTGAGGTACTGAAGAGCACTGACGATGGAGCGGTAAAAGGGAGCTTCGGACGCCGGAGAGCCCTCGACGGCGGACACCTTAGCCTTCGTGTCAACAGGTGTGGAAGCAAGCTTGCAGTTAAGCATGTCAGATCACTCCAGAAGCTCGTAGGCATACTTCTGCTGATGCAGGAAGAAGCCAGTGGCACGGCAGATAACCTCGATGTCGAGGAAGTAGTGGAGAGCCCCCAAGTCCTTGAGAGTGAACTTGGTGCCGAGGCGAGCTGTGATCTGCTGAAGTAGCGCTGGCAAGGACGCAATCAGGATGATGCCGTCAACGTACAAGAAAAGGTAAGCGGTGGCGGCGCCCTAATGAAAAACAAACAGGGAGGCATCGGACTGTGTGGACCGAAACCCCTACTACCGAAGGAAGGCCGCGATCCGCTGGTACCAGGCCTGAGGCGCCTGCTTCAACCCGTAAAGAGAACGAGAGAGCAAGCACACATGGTCCGGATAGTCAGTGTCGACGAAACCAGTGGGCTACTTACAAAACACCTGCTCGTCGAGATGGCCATGCAAGAAAGCATTGGCCACGTTGAGTTGGTGAACTGGCCAGGCGCTAGAGACATCAAGCTGGAGAACAGCGCGAATTGTGCCCGGTTTGACAACCGGGGCGAAGGTGACCGTGAAGTCCACGCTAGCGCGCTGGCGGAAACCGCGCACCACCCATCGCGCCTTGTAGCACTCAAGATAACCATCAGGACGAGTCTTGTGGCGGAAAATCCACTTGCCAATGATAACATTGGCATAGGGAGGCCGCGGGACAAGCTCCCACGTACTGTTGCGCTACAGGGCATCGAACTCTTCACGTGTCGCAGCAAGCCAGTTCAGATCCCAAAGGGTTGCGCGGGCGGAGGTGGGGAGCGGAGACGGGTCCGTGGTACTCGTTTGAGGTATTACGCATGCTAGGATGAAACGTCCCAGTCCGAGCTCGAGTAACCACACCGGTGAGAGGTGCGACTGCAGTCGGCAGAGATGAGAGGGGGACCGGCGAGTAGGAGGTCAAGCCGGTCTCTGAGGACTTGGAGGGGCCACCCGCAGCGGCGCCAGAGGCCGTTGCGACGGGGGCGACCGAAGGGCCCGTGGCGGCGGGGGCACCCTAGTTGGCCTCGGGGGCGGGGATGCCAGAGGGGGCGCCAAAGGCCGCGGCTGCGGGGGCGCCCGAGGGGGCAGCCACACCCGAAGCGCCGCAGGAGGGGGCGGCCGGCGCCGGAAGCGTGGGCAGGGCCGGGCCCAGTGCTCGGCGTGGCATGGTGGCGGCTCACCGTAGGTGGTGGCAGGGGCGAGCCGCACTGTGGGAGACGCCGAGGAGGATTGTACCTGCTGAAATGGGAACACCGGCTCATCAAAGTACATGTGTCGTGAAGTAAATACGTAGTGGGACACTGGATCATAGCACCAATAACCTTTGGTGTTGGGAGGATAACCGAGAAAGATGCAAGGAACTGACCGGGGAGTGAGTTTGTGAGGGGTGGTGGGCACGGTGCTAGGATAACGGAGACACCCGAAAATGCGAAGACCATCATAAGATGGAGCCGCACCGAAGAGGAGCTCGTGAGGAGTATAGTTCCAGCGAGGACGACACGGGCGGATGTTTGTGAGAAGGTTGGCGGTTGCAAGACCGTCTGGCCAGAACTGAGGAGGCATGTTGGAGTGGAAAAGCAACATGCGGACATGGTCATTAATAGTGCGGATGACATGCTTGGCGCGACCATTCTGCTGTGACGTGTAGGGGCAAGTGAGCTGAAAAATGGTGTCGTGAGTCGCAAGGAGATTGCGGATGGCAATATTGTCAAACTCTTCTCCGTTTTCAGTTTGCAAGGCAAGAATAGGACGACCAAACTGTGTGGTGATATATGAGTAAAAAGCAATGAGTGTAGCAAGAGCATCGGACTTGCGACGGAGAGGAAATGTCCACACATAATGGGGAAAAACATCCAATATCACCAAATAGTACAGATAACCCATGTTGTTTGCAACCGGGACGTCCAAACATCACTATGCAATAACTGAAACGGAAAAGTGGAAATGTTTGTAGACTCGTTAAAGGGAAGACTAACGTGCTTGCCTAGATGGCATGCCTCACAGGTGTGGTCGTCAACCTTATTACATGAGAATGAAAAACTCTGCAGAATCTGACGCAAACTTGTGGAGTTGGGATGACCGAGGCAGGCATGCCAAAGATCGACACTAGTGGTGAGGGCGGCTGGACGGGTGGTCGTGGCGGCGGAAGGATGCACTGGGTAGAGCTCGTCCGGGCTGTCACATTGGTGGAGTACCATCCGTGTACAGGCGTCCTTCACAGAAAAGCCAACATCGTCAAATTCAACAGTAATAGGGTTCTCACGAGCAAGGCGACGAACAGAGACAAGGTTGGTTACTAAGTCAGGAGAGGCGAGAACAATAGACATGTTAATAGGAGTAGAGGTGGAAGGAAACGACATATGACCGACATGTGTAATGGGTAGAGAGGAATCGTTACCAACGGTGATGCGAGTGGGAGTATGAATGAGAGTGGAAGACGTGAGGTTACTGGGATGAGCAGTCATGTGAGCAGTGGCGCCCGAGTCCATGTATTAGTCACCACTGCCACCATAGTTACTCGGTGACGGAGCCGAATGCAGGGCGGCGAGGAGGGCTGGATCCCACGGCGGTGGGACCTGGGTCGGGTAGAACCCGCCATAGGCAGGCACGGGGGTGGCGCAGTAAGCTGGCGCGGGGGCGGCGCCATAGCCTCCCGTGGCCGACGATGCCGGGTAGGGTGCGGTGCTGGGAGTGGCGAAGTTCGCCTGGTGGCTCGCCGGACGGGGCCCAAGGATGCCTAGGGCAGGAGCCCAAGGGACCGGCATCGAGTATGCATGAACGACACCGTCTACAGATTGGTGTCATAAGTCCACGGTGGGGTGGCCAGCTACTACTGACGAGGGGCCCCATGTGCGCAAGTTGTTGCTGATTTTGGCCGCCCCCGCGACGGTTGCCGCGCCGCCCGCCACCCCACGGCTGCTACTGGGGGCAGCGGGAGGAACGGGGGCACGGGAAGGAGGGGGGAAAATCCCGGGGCAGCGGCTGTTGCCGCGGAGCGGACGGGGCGGCTTGCGGCGGGGCGCCGCGGGGGGTGCCGGCGGCGAGGGCGTGGTGCTGCACACGCTTCTTGACCCCCTTCATCCGGCGCTCCTCCAACCACAAGTATGCCACAAACTTGGGGAAGGAGGACTCCAGCATCAAGGTGAGGTTGGAGACGGCGTTGCCGAAGTCCTCGTTGAGACCAGTGGTGAGCATGCTGAGGAGGAGGTCGTCATCAACCTTGGCGACGATGTCGCGGAGTTCATCCGCCAACGTCTTCAAGCGGCGGCAGTAGTCATCGATGGACTGTTCATCCTGATGACAGTCAAAAAATTCCTACTGCAAAAAAACGCGACCCTGAAGCTTGTTGTCGTTGATGTCACGACCGGTTTTCCGGGTAATAAATTTCCAGAAAAGACCGTCGTGCTCATCAGCCCCAGGATTACTGTTAGCTGATGAGGCTCCAACTTGATACAGAAATTCCAAGCAGAAAACAAAATATGTAGTACAAGGCCATTCTGGCCTGTGAGTACAACAAATGGTTTCTAGTGGTTGATGGCGGAAGCGGGTTGTGAAACATCAGTGTCTATGGGACTCCATTTCCCACGGGAACAGCTGACCAGGTTAACTCCTATCTTCGCGAGGCTGCTATCTCCATTACTTAGGTTCCGGGGCTGTCATCGCGTCACTCCTCTTCGTGCAAGAAAATCTGGCCAAGACAATAGCCAGGGACAAGCCAGTGAGTACTTTGAATGTACTCGCAAACATTATGAACACAGGTATAATATAAACAATGATGTGCTAAAAATATTTTATGCTCATGACGTCAGTCACAAAAGATAAATAAATCTCTGATGCGTGCAAGCAAGTTATTTATAAAATTGCAATAACATCGTAGTATTAAAATTTATGAAATAAATAACAAGCAAAGCCACAGTCGGGCGTCTTAGCGACACCACATAAAGGGCTTTAAAAGAAATGCCACAGTCGGGCGTCTGAGCGACACCACATAAAGGGCTTTAAAAGAAATGCCACAGTCGGGCGTCTGAGCGACACCACATAAAGGGCTTTAAAAGAAATGCCACAGTCGGGCGTCTGAGCGACACCACACAAAGGGCTTTAAAAGAAATGCCACCGTCGGGTGTCTGAGCGACACCACATAAAGGGCTTTAAAAGAAATGCCACAGTCGGGCGTTTGAGCGACACCACATAAAGGGCTTTAAAAGAAATGCCACAGTCGGGCATCTGAGCGACACCACACAAAGGGCTTTAAAAGAAATGCCACAGTCGGGCGTCTGAGCGACACCACACAAAGGGCTTTAAAATAAACAATCATAGTCAATATCCCGGAGGTAGAACCATCCCAGAGATACTCGATAATAACAATAATATCACGGGTTAGCCAACAATAATAATAATCATAATTATCACAAGTCATAGGTAGTAGTTCCAGTTCTGGTTAACAGTTTCACCTCCGAAGACCGACACTAAGACCGACACTTGACCCATCCCAGACTGTAATCCTTAACCATGGACACGGCTATTCGAATAGGTTTAATCTCTGCAGAGGGTGTACTCTTTACCCACGAGTAACGGATTTCTTTAGTCCATCGGGACTAATTCCGTCTACGGTCTTTTTGTTGAAAACACACCTAACTTGCACACACCAGCTTATCTCACACATGTCTGGAATCACCCACGACACATGTTAAGCAAACTCTAAGTGGGGAGGCTACAACCTCGCGTAGCATGGGATCAAATTTATATCGCGCGCTCTAAGGGGTGGCCTCCCCTCTCGGTCCCAACCGGAAACACCCATGCCCCCGGACCAGGTGGCCTGCCTACCAGCTACAACCGGTATCTTCCACCATGGCCTCTCTGTACGGTGTGTGCTAGAAAGAGGTTGACAACTTACTGAACCGTACTCTACTTGCTGTAGAGACGAGTGGTAGTACGAAACAAGTATGGGGGTTACTGGCACAAGACTCGATCTACGGTCGACTCAGGAGGTTTAAGTATTCCCTGCATGATTAGCATGACGAATATATTTCAACCAACAGAGTCACCGCTCATATCACCTTGCCATGCCATACCAGACAGAACCGTCCCGACGGAGACCGGCGACAAACTCATGCCTACCCAAGGCAGAGGTTTTCCCGGGTTCCTGCCGGTATGCATGCAAGGCACATGAGGGTGATTATCATCACAAGTGTGTCCATTTCCAACAGCATGGAAATCAATAACATGCACCCATGCATATGATCATATCACATGAAATAACAAGTTTCTCCAAAGTGAGGTGATGTTACGAACGTGTCATCGAACACACAAAAATATTATGCCGGGGTTCAGAATGCTTGCCTTCAATGTGTGGAAAGGCAGGGTGCACTCCAAAACTTGAAACATTTCTCCTCTCTTCAAAAATCCTATTTTAGCAATATAAAAGAATTAACACACAAAATAAAAACAGCACCAAAAGTTGTTCTGAAATTTTTTCAAATAAATCTTAAAATAAACTAGGTGAAATTTGAGAGAGGTAGGAAAAAGAATCATTTCATTTGGAGTTGTATTTAAAAAGATATAACCAGTCAAAGTTTTGGTCAAATTCTGTTTTTAAAAATAAAACAAAAGAAAACGTTTCAGCCACGAATACGCTTCCTAAGTAGGGGTTACGTACTTGGGGTTTTACGCTATCACTTAACACGAGTGGCAGCGGAGTGGGTCACTGACAGTGGGTCCACGGGGCCCACTAGTCAGGTTTGACTAGTCTTTCTCCCTCTCCTTCCTCTGTCCCGAGCGGACGCGGAGCTCCGGCGATCGTCGTCGGCGACTAGCGGCTCCTCGCGGGGCCCCAAGGGCGGGGATGGATCCGCCACTCCAGGGCGGTCATCCCGGTGGTCGACAGGTAGGTGGGGCGGAGGGAGCTACCGGCGGCGAGCTTCGCGGCGGAGGAGGCTTCGGTGGCGAAGTGGTTTTGTGGAGGCGATGGTTCCTGAACCAAATTGAGTAGGGGGATCTGTTCACGGGAGGAAGAGAGGACTTTTGGTGAAGAGAGTGGAGAGGGGGAAGTACTGGAGGTGCCGGATTGGCCGGGGCGGTGGCGGCGACAGGAGTTGCCGGAGATGAGGAAGGAGGCCTCCCCGGGTCGAATGTGAGGTAGGGGAGCGCCATAGGGGTGGCATGAGGTTGCCTGCGTGCTCGGGGAAGCTCGGGGCCTCCTTTTTATAGCGTGGCAAGGCGGTTCCGCGGCGGCTGCGAATAAGGTCGCCGGCGACCGCCATTCTGTAGCTAGGGCGTCGTGGCAGCGACGAGCGCTAGCGGACACACTCGTGGATGAGCTCGCGCTGTTCCAGAGGCCAGGTGGCGAGTGGAAGAGGCTTGGGCGGTGCTGAACGGAGCAGGGGCTGTCGGCGGCCGTGGCGGCTAGCTCCTGGCCTGTCGGGGACGTGGCGAGGGGCGGCTTGGCGTGTTGCGGTGAGGAGGGACATGCGTGGCGTGGCTCTGCAGTGGAGGCAAGGCCAGGGGCGCGACGCGTCGGCTCGGGCGCGGCACATGCAAAACGCGTGCCAAACGCACGCTCTGCTCGCGCTCCGGGCGTGCACGGGACGTGCTCGACGTAATGCCAGAGCATGCTAGAGGTCGCGGTTGAGGCTGGGAAGAAACAGGGCTAGGTTAGGGTTAGATAGAGGGTGAATGGGCATTGTTGTTAGGTCAGGTGACCAAGTTCATAGTGTAAACTTGAATCCATGCCAAATCTGGCTATGCTCTCCAGGTGTTTGACAAAATGCCACAGGCACCTAGGCTCTTCTTGGGGTGGCCAAATCCTCCAGATCAGGGTCTCCTTAGATGCAAGAGAGAGTGGTGAGGTTAGTTTGTGAAAAGCACAAACTTGTTAGTGCAAGTTTTGCAAAACTACAATTCTGGACAGGAAATAAATGACATTATTTCATGAACCAAAATTAATCCAATGGGTGCATGCTCCTGGATTTAGGGGTTTGGTAGGGCTGTCTACAAGTAGGAGAAAACACAAGATCCTTGGAGCAAAATTAAATAGGGTTGCAGTAGAAATCACAAGGCTGGACCAGAATGAAAAAGAGGATGATTCACTCAATTTTTTCAAAGAACATAAATAGGTTTTTGCACAAAGTGGAACAATATGCTCCTACTGACCTCCCCTAATTTTGGTAGAAGTTTTAAATAAATATTTAAATAGGTTGTAGTGTAAAATTGCCCACTGGACCAGATTTGAAAACTTGGTGTAGAACTCAAAATATCCAATGAATGAAATATATTATTGCACAAAAGTGATTTAGAGACATCACATGATATCTCCAAACCTTGGTGAAATTTTTAGTTAAATATATCAAATGGTTGTAGTTCGAAAAGAGCTCCAAATTTTAAAACAAGTCATTTAATGAATAAAGCTCAGGGTGAAATAATTTTATAAATAAATCTCCTAATTGAGAGATGTTTTTTTAAATGAGATGGAAAATAAGTCCAATATATTTTGGAAGGATCCACTTGGGAAAAATTTCTTAATATTAAAAGAAAAGTTTTGAAATCAACAGAGATATACTTGCATGCAAAAAATTTAAACTCTTGGCAAAATTTTAATAACTAAAACCTGGTTAAATTTTTAGGGTGTTACAATACTACCCCCCTTAAGAAAAATCTCGTCCTCGAGATTTGCTAAGAGCCATTGTGAAAAACAAAAGTTCATATGCGTTCGAGCGGTTGTGAGACTGCTGCCGTGGTGCTGCGTGAATAAAAATAATAATAATCCACGTAGTGAGGGGATAAATGATGCAGCAATTCAGTAAAAAGAAAACTCATACTAGGATCTTTCGCGGTTACACAAGTTAATCACGAAGAAAAATTACTCATACCAGTAGAAACTAAATACTCGACTCGTCGCACAAATTTGGGGTACCATGCATAAGATACACGCAAATATAAATGCTGCAAAAACAAATATAGTAGTGACGTCTAAAATGAAAACGGTAACTGGGTGGGGTCCTGATAAAATGTCTCTGGTAAAGGGATACACTCCTCTTCTCTCGGAGGAAGTGGATTGACCAGTCGATGTATGCGTCTCTCCGGGTCGGGCCTCAGTGGTCTGCCGATGGCAATCTGAGGATTCAGATTAGTGAGATTCTGGAGATAATCCATCACTCGTTGGTTCAAATGCTCTTGAGCGATGATGTACTGGATAAGGTTGGCCAGAACTGGGTCTCTCTCAATACGCCCACCGGGAAAAGACGTTACTTCTCCGGGTGCTGCACGGCTCGAAAAGTAATAATATCCTCGTTCGCGGGCATAGGGTATTGCGGATCGAAGACAAGAAATCGCTTCTTTCGCAGCAGCTTCTATGGCCAGGTGTGGGGTTGGCATAGATTTCCCCACGAAGGAAACTTCTGTTGGATCTTGATTGGAATCTACGGGGGGGATGTGCACTGCTGCCCAATATTCCGAGGTGGATGGGGTGATCCTTGATTTGAACAGCTCGTACTAAGGTGGCTGGGTAGAACCCATGGTACTGCGGGTAAAATCCCACAATATTTTGACAAAGCTACCTGGGGTTGCATCTGGGGTTCTCAGATGAATGCTGGGGCTCGGCATGACAGGAAAAAGTTGTGAGTGTGGTGCACAATGTGAGGGTTGCTGGGTAAGGTCACAAGGTGGCCTTTATATAGCAATGGAGCCGGATTCGTTTTACCGTGGTGAAAGGTAATAAATTTGCCAGCTTAGCTCCAAAGGTCGGGTCAGTGTCAGAGATACACATATCTCATAAAGAGATGTGTTACTGTGGTTGTCGTCGGGTTGGTTTTGGTAGTTGTGCCCGGAAAATGTGCAACTATGCGCTGACAAAGAAAATACGCAAGGCTACCATTAAAGCAGAGGCACAACGAAAGGCTGCGTTAATATACATGGTCGCACGATTACAACGCGAGGATACACTGAAACTCGGTGCTACTCATACGGCTTAGTCTACCTTGTTAATGTCTAAACGGGCGTGCCTGGTGGATGTCGAGGCTTCTCCACGTGTCTCACTACCGGGATTAGTCGGAGATGGCGGAGGAACTGCAGGGTCGGGGTAGTGATGATGACCATCGCGGGGATTGTTAGCCACAATCCCGTTGGAGTGTGTTCCCAAAAGGCGACGAAGCACTTCTGGGGTCATCAAAGCATCTCGGTTGGTGGCTGGAGCTGATCTCGGGGTCTCGATCGGTTGTCCAAACAACACGACTGGGTTGTCAGCGTTGGGCTCGTTTTCTTCTCTCGCCGGGGCTTGATGAACCAGCTCTCCACGAGCTGCAATTAAATCAATAGTGATTTGATCGCACAGTTCCTCTAGTGCACTTACATAGCGCACCAGGTGCAATAATGCAGGATCTGTCTCGTGATCTCCGTTGGCAACTTGGGGTGGTCTACCATACCCTTTATGTCTGGGGTAGTAGTGGAACGAGCGACAGTTAACTCTGGGCGACAAGTGCCTGAGATGAACTATAGCCTCTCGAGCAGCTAGTTGTATGGCTTGTGGCTCAAAGGAAGTTGTTCTTCCGGTGAACCTGTAGGGGCGCTCGGGTGCTAGACCCCTACCGTAGATGTGCACAGTGGCCCAGAATTGGTGGTCCTCACCGCTCATGGGTCCTTGGTACACAACATATTCTGGTGGCTCCTCTAACGCATAGGCACGACGGGTGAGGTTTGCGAGGATGGTCACAAAACCTCCAAGGTTGGTTGCTGTGGTCTCGTTGTGCACTATGGGTCCAGGCATTGTGGCTCGGTTTGGGGTAGCGGCTGTGCTGTGCTGGGTTGAGACTAGCGTGCCCTTTTTATAGGAAAAAGGGGACGGAGTCTTCTTCCGCACGCTTGCGAATGAGGCGCCTTGGGTGCTGGTCACTGGTGTGCGATCGATAGGCTAGGCTGATAGGTTGGGCACCGACTGCCAAAAGTGTCGGGATTACTGTGTGGCTATCTAGCACGAGAAGCTTGGCTGGGGTTTGGCTAAGGTCTAGTGGGTTGGTTTGCCTAAGTTTTTCGACCTGGCTAAGATAGGATTAGCCAATGGTCAGCCTGGCTCTGATACCAAGTCTGTCACGACCGGTTTTCCGGGTAATAAATTTCCAGAAAAGACCGTCGTGCTCATCAGCCCTAGGATTACTGTTAGCTGATGAGGCTCCAAATTGATACAGAAATTCCAAGCAGAAAACAAAATATGTAGTACAAGGCCATTCTGGCCTGTGAGTACAACAAATGGTTTCTAGTGGTTGATGGCGGAAGCGGGTTGTGAAACATCAGTGTCTATGGGACTCCATTTCCCATGGGAACAGCTGACCAGGTTAACTCCTATCTTCGCGAGGCTGCTATCTCCATTACTTAGGTTCCGGGGCTGTCATCGCATCGCTCCTCTTCGTGCAAGAAAATCTGGCCAAGACAATAGCCAGGGACAAGCCAGTGAGTACTTTGAATGTACTCGCAAACATTATGAACACAGGTATAATATAACAATGATGTGCTAAAAATATTTTATGCTCATGACGTCAGTCACAAAAGATAAATAAATCTCTGATGCGTGCAAGCAAGTTATTTATAAAATTGCAATAACATCGTAGTATTAAAATTTATGAAATAAATAACAAGCAAAGCCACAGTCGGGCGTCTTAGCGACACCACATAAAGGGCTTTAAAAGAAATGCCACAGTCGGGCGTCTGAGCGACACCACATAAAGGGCTTTAAAAGAAATGCCACAGTCGGGCGTCTGAGCGACACCACATAGAGGGCTTTAAAAGAAATGC
>NW_021274278.1:243473-255545 GCF_002162155.2 Triticum dicoccoides
AAAGGGCTTTAAAAGAAATGCCACAGTCGGGCGTCTGAGCGACACCACATAAAGGGCTTTAAAAGAAATGCCACAGTCGGGCGTCTGAGCGACACCACATAAAGGGCTTTAAAAGAAATGCCACAGTCGGGCGTCTGAGCGACACCACACAAAGGGCTTTAAAAGAAATGCCACGGTCGGGCGTCTGAGCGACACCACATAAAGGGCTTTAAAATAAACAATCATAGTGAATATCCCGGAGGTAGAACCATCCCAGAGATACTCGATAATAACAATAATATCACGGGTTAGCCAACAATAATAATAATCATAATTATCACAAGTCACAGGTAGTAGTTCCAGTTCTGGTTAACAGTTTCACCTCCGAAGACCGACACTAAGACCGACACTTGACCCATCCCAGACTGTAATCCTTAACCATGGACACGGCTATTAGAATAGGTTTAATCTCTGCAGAGGGTGTACTCTTTACCCACGAGTAACGGATTTCTTTAGTCCATCGGGACTAATTCCGTCTACAGTCTTTTTGTTGAAAACACACCTAACTTGCACACACCAGCTTATCTCACACGTGTCTGGAATCACCCACGACACCTGTTAAGCAAACTCTAAGTGGGGAGGCTACAACCTCGCGTAGCATGGGATCAAATTTATATCGCGCGCTCTAAGGGGTGGCCTCCCCTCTCGGTCCCAACCGGAAACACCCATGCCCCCGGACCAGGTGGCCTGCCTACCAGCTACAACCGGTATCTTCCACCATGGCCTCTCTGTACGGTGTGTGCTAGAAAGAGGTTGACAACTTACTGAACCGTACTCTACTTGCTGTAGAGACGAGTGGTAATACGAAACAAGTATGGGGGTTACTGGCACAAGACTCGATCTATGGTCGACTCAGGAGGTTTAAGTATTCCCTGCATGATTAGCATGACGAATATATTTCAACCAACAGAGTCACCGCTCATATCACCTTGCCATGCCATACCAGACATAACCGTCCCGACGGAGACCGGCGACAAACTCATGCCTACCCAAGGCAGAGGTTTTCCCGGGTTCCTGCCGGTATGCATGCAAGGCACATGAGGGTGATTATCATCACAAGTGTGTCCATTTCCAACAGCATGGAAATCAATAACATGCACCCATGCATATGATCATATCACATGAAATAACAAGTTTCTCCAAAGTGAGGTGATGTTACGAACGTGTCATCGAACACACAAAAATATTATGCCGGGGTTCAGAATGCTTGCCTTCAATGTGTGGAAAGGCAGGGTGCACTCCAAAACTTGAAACATTTCTCCTCTCTTCAAAAATCCTATTTTAGCAATATAAAAGAATTAACACACAAAATAAAAACAGCACCAAAAGTTGTTCTGAAATTTTTTCAAATAAATCTTAAAATAAACTAGGTGAAATTTGAGAGAGGTAGGAAAAAGAATCATTTCATTTGGAGTTGTATTTAAAAAGATATAACCAGTCAAAGTTTTGGTCAAATTCTGTTTTTAAAAATAAAACAAAAGAAAACGTTTCAGCCACGAATATGCTTCCTAAGTAGGGGTTACGTACTTGGGGTTTTACGCTATCACTTAACACGCGTGGCGGCGGAGTGGGTCACTGACAGTGGGTCCACGGGGCCCACTAGTCAGGTTTGACTAGTCTTTCTCCCTCTCCTTCCTCTGTCCCGAGCGGAGGCGGAGCTCCGGCGATCGTCGTCGGTGACTGGCGGTTCCTCGCGGGGCCCCAAGGGCGGGGATGGATCCGCCACTCCAGGGCGGTCATCCCGGTGGTCGACAGGTAGGTAGGGGCGGAGGGAGCTGCCGGCGGCGAGCTTCGCGGTGGAGGAGGCTTCGGTGGCGAAGTGGTTTTGTGGCGGCGATGGCTCCCGAACCAAATTGAGTAGGGGGATCTGTTCACGGGAGGAAGAGAGGACTTTTGGTGAAGAGAGTGGAGAGGGGGAAGTACTGGAGGTGCCGGATTGGCCGGGGCGGTGGTGGCGGCAGGAGTTGCCGGAGATGAGGAAGGAGGCCTCCCCGGGTCGAATGTGAGGTAGGGGAGCGCCATAGGGGTGGCATGAGGTTGCCTGCGTGCTCGAGGAAGCTCGGGGCCTCCTTTTTATAGCGTGGCAAGGCGGTTCCGCGGCGGCTGCGGATAAGGTCGCCGGCGACCGCCATTCTGTAGCTAGGGCGTCGTGGCGGCGATGAGCGCTAGCGGACACACTCGTGGATGAGCTCGCGCTGTTCCAGGGGCCAGGTGGCGAGCGGAAGAGGCTTGGGCGGCGCTGAACGGAGCAGGGGCTGTCGGCGGCCGTGGCGGCTAGCTCCTGGCCTGTCGGGGACGTGGCGAGGGGCGGCTTGGCGTGTTGCGGTGAGGAGGGACGTGCGTGGCGCGGCTCTGCAGTGGAGGCAAGGCCAGGGGCGCGACGCGTCAGCTCGGGCGCGGCACGTGCAAAACGCGTGCCAAACGCACGCTCTGCTCGCACTCCGGGCGTGCATGGGACGTGCTCGACGTAATGCCAGAGCATGCTAGAGGTTGCGGTTGAGGCTGGGAAGAAACAGGGCTAGGTTAGGGTTAGATAGAGGGTGAATGGGCATTGTTGTTAGGTCAGGTGACCAAGTTCATAGTGTAAACTTGAATCCATGCCAAATCTGGCTATGCTCTCCAGGTGTTTGACAAAATGCCACAGGCACCTAGGCTCTTCTTGGGGTGGCCAAATCCTCCAGATCAGGGTCTCCTTAGATGCAAGAGAGAGTGGTGAGGTTAGTTTGTGAAAAGCACAAACTTGTTAGTGCAAGTTTTGCAAAACTACAATTCTGGACAGGAAATAAATGACATTATTTCATGAACCAAAATTAATCCAATGGGTGCATGCTCCTGGATTTAGGGGTTTGGTAGGGCTGTCTACAAGTAGGAGAAAACACAAGATCCTTGGAGCAAAATTAAATAGGGTTGCAGTAGAAATCACAAGGCTGGACCAGAATGAAAAAGAGGATGATTCACTCAATTTTTTCAAAGAACATAAATAGGTTTTTGCACAAAGTGGAATAATATGCTCCTACTGACCTCCCCTAATTTTGGTAGAAGTTTTAAATAAATATTTAAATAGGTTGTAGTGTAAAAATTGCCCACTGGACCAGATTTGAAAACTTGGTGTAGAACTCAAAATATCCAATGAATGAAATATATTATTGCACAAAAGTGATTTAGAGACATCACATGATATCTCCAAACCTTGGTGAAATTTTTAGTTAAATATATCAAATGGTTGTAGTTCAAAAAGAGCTCCAAATTTTAAAACAAGTCATTTAATGAATAAAGCTCAGGGTGAAATAATTTTATAAATAAATCTCCTGATTGAGAGATGTTTTTTAAATGAGAGGGAAAATAAGTCCAATATATTTTGGAAGGATCCACTTGGGAAAAATTTCTTAATATTAAAAGAAAAGTTTTGAAATCAACAGAGATATACTTGCATGCAAAAAATTTAAACTCTTGGCAAAATTTTAATGACTAAAACCTGGTTAAATTTTTGGGGTGTTACAGTTGAAGAGTCCGCTGAGCTTGACCCACACGGCGTGGGCGTCATCACCATCGCTCACGACCGTATGAAACAGGTCCTTGGAGATGGTGGTGAAGAACCACCTAATGAGCGTAGCGTCGATCGCGGTCCACTCGGAGTCGCCCACCAAAGCGTGGGAGTCGACGGTGCCGTCAACATGATCCACGAGATTGTTCTCGCGGAAGAGGAGCGAAAAGTACGTCTTCCACGTGAAGTACATGGAGTCAGTGGCATCGAGGACAAACAGGGCGCGTTCATGGATGTTGATGTCGCGAATGTCGGCAGGGTCCGGCTCGGCGAAAGGGTTGGAGTAGGTGAAGGCGTTAGAAGACATGGCGGCGCGGTGAGGAGGAGGAGCGGCGGTGGCTAGAGGAGTAGCGGCGGCTAGGGTTGGGAAGGGTTGGCGGCGGTGCGGCAGAAGAGGTGGCGCGGTGGCTGGTTGAGGGACGGCGCGGCTGCGGGGAGAGGGTGCAGTGGCACGGCGGGAGGGGGTAGCGGCGGCGGCAGCGGAGGCGGCAGATGGCGGCGGCCGCGGCCCGGGGCGGTCGCAGCTAGAGGCTAGGGTTAGGTGGAAGCGGTTTGGGAGAGCATGGGGATCGGCCTGGATGCGGGTCGAGATGAGAAGGGAAGATGCGGAGAGGTGATGGGCGGGAGGAGCACAAGAGGAATGTTCTATATGGATGCATAAGGCAGAAGGCCAAAGAGGCTATGTCCGAAGGAGGGAGCCAGGCAAGAATATTGCAAATTTTGCAGCCAAGTATTTATCGAACCAAGAAAAAAAATAATCAATTAGAGAGATCTTCACAAGTTTCTTAGCCTAAACTGAATGTTTTCAGTGCCTTGTTAAATCAATCTTTATAATAAAATCAAGCAGCAGCTGACTACTTGCTGTAAAATCAGGTTACTTTTGTTGTAAAATCGAGCATTAATCTAGTTGTTGGAGATAGGAAGGAGCAAAATAAGATCATCTGATTCAGTCTAGTCCTGCTAGCAAAGCATATATGCACACAACTAAAGGATTCATATGCAAAGTAATGGATCCTTAAGGCCAAAATAAAATTACACATCACATCGGTCCGCTTCTTCTTTGCCATAGGTAACAATATATTTATAAGAAACAATGCAATGTAAAATCATAGATCAAAGAAATTTTCTAATCGAACTATAAAAGATGTAAGAACTGCTATAATCTAATTAGATTGACAAGCTCAATGAGATATGCAGGCAAAATGTCTAAAATGACATGGTACCTCCTCGTGTTTTAAGCCATATTGATCAAAGATATTTTGCGATGAAGTTCAAAGGCATATATCTGATCATAACAATGTATGCCTAAAGACAATTGGAATGTTTTGTTGATAATTGATCTACATGACAATCAGGACACCAGGATGCACAAAAGGCAGCTGAAACATGTTGATGCTGCACTCAAAATGTTGCAAGCAGCATATACTGTGGGACACTGATGATACATGTTACACAGCAAGCAAACTATCGTCAGTGCATAGTATTTCTGATTTTCCCACCAAACATTGGACCACGAATTTAACACAAAGTCTGAAATATAGGAGTAATACCTGTTAGAATTAGTTGTTGTATAGAGAGAGAACTCTGTTTAAAAACCTATTATATCTCTTCTTTTGTTTCAACCTCTCCCGATCTTTCTTCTGTAACCGATCAATCTTGTATCGATCTAAACCTTGTAAGCCACGGCATGTATCCTATATAATGTAATGTGGCCCGAGCAAAGGGTTCTACGCTTCCCACAATAATTTACATGGTAACAGAGCCTCTTCCTCAACAAGAACACATCTAGCTACCTTCCTCCATCGAGAGTATGTCTACCACCTCCGCCACCATGATGCCCAGCACCATGGGTGCACTTTCCACCACCTCCTCCTCCACCTTCGCCTCCTCTTCCACCACCACCACCGCATCACTTGGACCACCACCGCAGGAGAAGCTGACAAGGGGGAACTTTCTTCCCTGGAAGGCCGTCGTGCTACCGCAGATCAAAGGAGCACAGATGGAGCATCACCTCGACGAGAAGATCCCGGCACCGCCGCCCACCCTCACCATCACCAAGGATGGCATAGAAGAGCAAGTCGCCAACTTTGCAAGGACCCTCTGGTATGCACAACAGCAGCAACTTCAGGGATTTTTTATGGGCTCTCTTTCCCGCGATATCCTTGCACAGGTCGCCACGTTACAGACGTCGGCCAAAGTTTGGCGTGCAATTCACGCCATGTTTGCTGCTTAGAGTCAAGCTCAAGCTATCAAGACCCGCATCGAGCTGACCGATCTTCAGAAAGGTAATATGACCATGACCGAGTACCTTGGCAAAATTAAAAGTCTCACAGATGAAGTTGCATGTACTGCCGCTGTGCTCTCCGATCCGAAGATCGTCTCCAAAATTCAAGCCTGGCTAGATATGGAGTACAACCATGTCGTCTCGGTGCTCACTGCTCGGGTGGAACCAATCACGGTTTAGGAGCTCTACAGCCAGTTCCTAATTTTTGATGCCCGCCTTAGCCTTCTTCACCGCACCAACCTCCACCAATCTTCTGCCAACATTGTATCTCGTGGTCGCGGCCGTGGGCACGGTCACCAGGGGCAGTCTCGCACCGCTGGGCGCGGGCGTGGCAACTTCCAGGGAGATGGCGGCTACAACAGCTCTGGCGGCGACGGCTACAACACTTCCAGCAACTACACCAACAAACCCTCAAGCGGCGGCTTCAACAACAACTCTGGCCGTCGCCCGTCCTCCTCCCGGGGGCGTCCTCAGTGTCAACTCTGCAAAAAGGCAGGCCATGAAGTCATGGATTGCTGGCACCGGTATGATGAAGATATTGTCCCCGACTGCCGTCTTGTTGCTGCAGCTATGCGCGAGCAAGGGGCGATGGTGTGTGGTACATTGACTCTGGTGCAACCGACCACGTTACTGGTGAACTAGAGCAACCCGCTCTCCGGGAGAAATACCTTGGCAATTATCAGATTCATACTGCAAGTGGTGGAGGTATGGATATTCGACACATCGGTCAAGCTTTTATTAATTCCCCTACCCTTAAACGTGATCTTGTCTTAAATGATGTCATCCATGTTCCACAAGCAGATAAAAACCTTGCATCTATGTCTCGTCTAAGCACCAATAATAATGTTTTCTTTGAAACTCAGCCTCGTTACTTTTTTTATAAAGGACCGGGCAACGAGGGAACTTCTTCATCACGGTAGATTCATTGGAGGGCTCTACCCCATCTCGTTCAAAGTTTCCAACCACAAGTGTGGCCGTGCTTATTCTGTCATCAAGCCCTCTTTGGCACGGTGGCATCAAAGATTAGGACACCTATCATCAATCATAGTCAAGCAAGTAGTTAATAAAGACAATTTGCCATTGTCACATAGTCAATCCAGTGAGTCTATTTGTGAAGCATGTCAGTGTGCTAAGAGTCATCAACTCCCTTGTCCTAGGTCAAACAACGTGTCTCATGTTCCTTTAGAGCTTATTTTCTGTGATGTATGGGGTCATGCTAGAGATTCCTTTGGAAGAAAATAATATTATGTCAGTTTCATTGATGATTATAGCAAGTTTACTTGGATTTACTTGTTAAAACACAAATCTAAAGTTTTTCTATGTTTCAAGAATTCCAAAAACTTGTTGAAAGACATTTTAACAGGAAAATTCTAGCAGTCCAGAGTGACTGGGGAGGGGAGTATGAGAAGCTCAACTCTTTCTTCTTTAGCATAGGCATTGAACATCATGTCTCTTGTCCTCATGCTCACTAGCAAAACGGCTCTACCGAGAGAAAACATCGCCACATTGTTGAAGTTGGCCTTTCCCTACTTGCACATGCCTCGATGCCTCTCAAATATTGGAATGAAGCATTCATTGCAACAACTTATCTTATCAATCGCCTTCCTAGTAAGGTCATTGGAAATTCTACTCCATTAGAGCGGTTATATAATCAAACGCATGATTACAGTTCTCTTAAAAAATTGGGTGTGCTTGCTACCCAAATTTACGTCCACATAATCGCCACAAGCTCGAGTTTCGATCTACCGAATGTGTTTTTCATGGCTATAGTAATCTTCACAAAGGGTACAAATGCTTAGAGATTGCAGCTGGCCGTATCTATATCTCTCAAGACGTTGTCTTTGATGAAACTATTTTTCCGTTTGCCAAACTTCACCCAAATGCGGGAGCTCTCCTCCGTGCTGAAATAGCACTTCTTCCAGATCACAGGGGTGAATTATATCAAGCTGATCCTGTGAAGAATTCCATAGAAAATTTGGATTCTAGAGATATTTGCGCAGATTCAGTTCATGATTTTATGTGTGCAGAAAAAGACAGAAGAGGCGCCGGATCCCATATAGATTCAGGTGGCAGCGGTGTTCGATCCGAGGCAGATCCCCGCGCCAGCTCGGCTGTCTCCATCGACGCGCGACCTGAGGACGATCACGGTCGCCCGCAAGCAGCCAATCGCGCTCGGGTGGCCGACCGGCCCGACCGTGTGTAGCCCACTAGTTCAGAGGCGCTGGTGGCCATCAGCCCTCGCGCAGCAGGGCCCGCCGCTGAGCCCATCTCTCCAGGCGCGGACGGGGGCGAATCACCGCGTGCCACCAGCCCATGGGCTGACCCAGGAGCCGACAGCGGGACGTCTGGCGCATCTGGGTCACCATCCTCCTTAGATCGAGAGCTGGATCAGGAACCTGCAGCTGTCTCAGCTGCAACTGATCCTGCAGGATCTTCTGTGGCGCAACCAACAGCTACTGCTACATCGGGATCTTCTGTGCAAACCTCGCCAGTAGCTCCTCGTCGTCATACTCGATCTCAGTCAGGTATTATCAAGGCAAAGGAATATACCAATGGCACTGTAAGGTACGACAGGGTCAAACGAGCTTTTCTTAGTAGTTGTGGTGAACCAACTCATTTGCACGATGCTCTTAATCATAAAGAGTGGAAGGAGGCTATGGATAGCTAATACAATGCACTCATGAAAAACAAAACTTGGCATTTAGTACCACCAAGGAAGGGAAATAATGTTATAGATTGTAAATGGGTATACAAGATCAAGAGAAAATATGATGGAAGTATAGACAGGTACAAGGCTAGATTAGTTGCTAAATGGATTAAACAAAGATTTGGTATTGATTATGAAGATACCTTTAGCCCTGTTGTTAAGGAAGCTACTATTCGGCTTGTGTTGTCTATTGCTATTTCCAGAGGTTGGAGTCTAAGACAGCTAGATGTTGAGAACGCGTTTCTTCATGGTGTTCTTGAGGAAGAAGTGTTCATGCGACAACTACCGGGATATGAGAACCAAAGCACACCACATTATGTCTTTAAGTTGGATAAAGCTTTATATGGTTTGAAACAGTCTCCTAGAGCTTAGTACTCAAGATTAAGCATGCAGTTACAACAACTTGGGTTTATACCATCTAAAGCAGATACATCTTTGTTCTTTTACAATAAAGGCAATATCACCATATTTGTGCTTGTTTATGTTGATGATATAATTGTTGCTAGTTCAAGCTCAGATGCCACTACTTGTCTGCTTAAGGATCTGAAACTGGAGTTTGCTCTTAAGGATCTAGGTGATCTTCACTACTTCCTTGGTATAGAGGTTAAACAGGTAAAGGATGGCATACTTCTCACACATGACAAATATACAACTGATATTCCCAAGAGAGTGGGATCGGAACATTGTAAACCTGTGAGTACACCAATCTCAACCTCAGAAAAACTTACAGTTGAAAGTGGAGAAGTACTTGGACCAGAGGATGCAACAAATTACAGGAGTGTTGTAGGTGCTTTACAATATTTGACTCTTACACGTCCTGATATTTCTTATTCTGTGAACAAAGTATGTCAATATTTACATGCACCTAGAACTACTCATTGGACTGCAGTCAAGAGAATTTTGAGGTATCTTAAGTTTTCAGAGGGACTTGGGCTTCATATTACCAGGTCTTCATCCATGCTTGTTACTGCATATTCTGATGTAGACTGGGCAGGTTGTGCTGATGACAGAAGGTCCACAGGTGGTTTTGCTGTGTTTCTGGGAACAAACCTTGTATCATGGAGTGCAAGAAAATAGGCTACAGTTTCAAGGTCAAGTACTGAGGTGGAGTACAAAGCATTGGCAAATGCAACAGCTGAAGTAATGTGGATACAAACTTTACTTTATGAGCTTGGGATTAAGGCTCCACAAGCTGCTAGGTTATGATGTGATAACATTGGTGCCACCTACCTCTCAGCTAATCCTGTTTTCCATGCATGTACCAAACACATTGAAGTTAATTTTCACTTTGTCAGAGAAAGGGTAGCTTGAAAGCTAATTGACATTCGGTTCATACTTACGAGAGACCAACTTGCTGATGGCTTCACAAAACCACTCACCATGAGAAGGTTAGATGAGTTCAAATACAATCTCAACCTTGGCAAAGCTTCATGAGGTTTAGATTGAGGGGGGTGTTAGAATTAGTTGTTGTACAGAGATAGAACTCTGTTTAAATTGTAAACATATCATATCTCTTCTTCTGTTTCAACCTCTCCCTATCTTTCTTCTGTAACCGATCGATCTAGTATCGATCTAAACCTTGTAAGCCACGGCATGTATTCTATATAATGTAATGCGGCCCGAGCAAAGGGTTCTACGCTTCCCATAATAATTTACAATACCACCAAAGTCAGGATACAGGTAGCAGAAGAAGCAAATACCGGACATGCTTCACAGTTGACATCCGAAAAACTTCCATTGCTCCACGAATATTAAGCTTTGTGGCAAATCTGCACCACGGAGAAAGGGTCCTCAACAGAGTAATCGGTACATGTCTTGAAGCTCCAGGGCATGCCTCCTTCAGGACCTGTGCCCCTGAGAAGCACCATTTCGCAGGAACTACTGGCCATCTTGTTAGAAGCTTGCTGTGCTTTATGAGTCGCCTCATCCATTGAGAATGACATGAAGCTTGGATTAGCCATGGAGACGGACACGGTCCTCAGCACCCTCGTGCTCCGGAAGAAGAACTTGAGGAAGACAACCTCCCCGAGCTCCCCTCGGAATTCTTTGTAAGAGAACACCTTGATGCACGACTTGACATTTTCAGTGGGCTTGACCAGCTTCCAAAAGTTGAGATTCATCCTGGCACTACCAGCTTCATAATCACAATTTTTAGACTACAGGAGAAAAAAGCAATTAAATCACTCAACAGTTCACCTATTAGGAATCATGCTAAGTATATAATGAAAATTAATAGTTTGCGGTGCCTCATATTAACTGGGAAAGCATTTGAGGAAGGTGGCGGATATTGTGCTCAAGGAAGCCCCAGCCTATGTCGTGACTCGTGAAACACATATTGTACATTATACTACGAGGCATACCTAGATGCTACCCCCTATGGCGTAACAAACAGTAGCTTGATTTCACTGATATGTCGGAGATATGACATGCCAATATTTCCATGTGTAGAGCTAAACAAAGTACCAAGTAACCTATTAGTACAGAAAAACATCAACTAAGGTTGCCTCATTATTACAGTTCATGCATAACAAATTAAGAACTGAAGCTACAGATTCGAGTTGCAGTGTAGCTCTCCTAACACATGCACACTTTTACAAATATATTCTTCAAGAAGAATTTTCAGATATAAGTCATTACACCTTCTTTGTAATTAGTTAATCAGACATAAATGCCTGATACGGTGCAGCATAGAAGTAAAGCATCAATATATATGGCATGCTACACAGGCCCCTCCAGCAAATTGTAGACAGAAATTTGCAATCCCAGAATTCATAACAAATGTCATAACTAACTAAAATTAACATGCAATGCAACCCGCAGAATTATGATTTTGTACTTTAGTCTCTATGTAGTATGTTTAGAGAAGACCTGATGGCTAAGAATAAATAGAAGCTTGACAAAAACCTTGTAATTAGTTAATCAGACATAACTCATGACATGATACGTTCACTAGTAGAAAAAGGGTCAAACGTGAAGCACATTAGTGCCGGTTTGTAAAAAAACCGGCACTAATGTGACCATTAGTGCCGGTTCGAATGGCTATGCATTAGTGCCGGTTCATAATGAACCTAATGAACCTTTAGTACCGGTTCGTGCCACGAACCGGTACTAAAGGGGTGGTGGCAGGCTGGCGTCAGGCCAGGGCCCCACGAGCCCCTTTAGTGACGGCTTGTGACACAAACCGGTACTAAAGGTCTAACCTATAGTACCGGTTATTGTCACCAACCGGCACTAAAGAGTCTTACCCTATAGTCCTGGTTGAAGACACAAACCGGCACTATAGGGCAATTTTCAAACTCTACCCCCCCCCCCACGTGTATCGCCATTTCAGTTTGAAAAAAATCAAAAGAAAATGATAAAAACTTCAAAAAATAAAATCCTTCGAGAGGTAGTTATATTACTACATCTACTAGTTAGGAAAATTTGAAAACTTAAATTTGGACATGTTTTGCAAAAAGTGTAGGGAAAATGTAAAACGGCTATAACTTTTGCATACGA